>NW_027520062.1:0-300000 GCF_051989625.1 Stigmatopora argus | reverse complement strand
GGGACATTTTCAGTTTTTATGGCCAAAATGTGCTTTTCAGGGGCTGAAAAGCATGTTTTGGCCGAGTATGATAATTTTCATTAAAACTTGATTTCTATCCATTTGAATGATGCCAAATGAATAACTTACTTGAATTGGACCATTTTACACTATGTCCATTGTAGATTTGTGTCTCTGACAGTTCGTTGAGTTGCAGGGGACATATTCAGTTTTTATGGCCAAAATGTGCTTTTCAGGGGCTGAAAAGCATGTTTTGGCCGAATATGATAATTTTCATTAAAACTTGATTTCTATCACTTCGAATGATGCCAAATGAATAACTTACTTGAATTGGAACATTTTACACTATGTCCATTGTAGATTTGTGTCTCTGACAGTTCGTTTGGTTGCAGGGGACATATTAAGTTTTTATGGCCAAAATGTGCTTTTCAGGGGCTGAAAAGCATGTTTTGGCCGCGTATGATAATTTTCATTAAAACTTGATTTCTATCACTTCGAATGATGCCAAATGAATAACTTACTTGAATTGGACCATTTTACACTATGTCCATTGTAGATTTGTGTCTCCGACAGTTCGTTTGGTTGCAGGGGACATTTTCAGTTTTTATGGCCAAAATGTGCTTTTCAGGGGCTGAAAAGCATGTTTTGGCCGAGTATGATAATTTTCATTAAAACTTGATTTCTATCCATTTGAATGATGCCAAATGAATAACTTACTTGAATTGGACCATTTTACACTATGTCCATTGTAGATTTGTGTCTCTGACAGTTCGTTGAGTTGCAGGGGACATATTCAGTTTTTATGGCCAAAATGTGCTTTTCAGGGGCTGAAATGCATGTTTTGGCCGAATATGATAATTTTCATTAAAACTTGATTTCTATCACTTCGAATGATGCCAAATGAATAACTTACTTGAATTGGAACATTTTACACTATGTCCATTGTAGATTTGTGTCTCTGACAGTTCGTTTGGTTGCAGGGGACATATTAAGTTTTTATGGCCAAAATGTGCTTTTCAGAGGCTGAAAAGCATGTTTTGGCAGAGTATGATAATTTTCATTAAAACTTAATTTCTATCACTTCGAATGATGCCAAATGAATAACTTACTTGAATTGGACCATTTTACACTATGTCCATTGTAGATTTGTGTCTCTGACAGTTCGTTTGGTTGCAGGGGACATATTCAGTTTTTATGGCCAAAATGTGCTTTTCAGGGGCTGAAAAGCATGTTTTGGCCGAATATGATAATTTTCATTAAAACTTGATTTCTATCACTTCGAATGATGCCAAATGAATAACTTACTTGAATTGGACCATTTTACACTGTGTCCATTGTAGATTTGTGTCTCCGACAGTTTGTTTGGTTGCAGGGGACATTTTCAGTTTTTATGGCCAAAATGTGCTTTTCAGGGGCTGAAAAGCATGTTTTGGCCGAGTATGATAATTTTCATTAAAACTTGATTTCTATCCATTTGAATGATGCCAAATGAATAACTTACTTGAATTGGACCATTTTACACTATGTCCATTGTAGATTTGTGTCTCTGACAGTTCGTTGAGTTGCAGGGGACATATTCAGTTTTTATGGCCAAAATGTGCTTTTCAGGGGCTGAAAAAGCATGTTTTGGCCGAATATGATAATTTTCATTAAAACTTGATTTCTATCACTTCGAATGATGCCAAATGAATAACTTACTTGAATTGGAACATTTTACACTATGTCCATTGTAGATTTGTGTCTCTGACAGTTCGTTTGGTTGCAGGGGACATATTAAGTTTTTATGGCCAAAATGTGCTTTTCAGGGGCTGAAAAGCATGTTTTGGCCGAGTATGATAATTTTCATTAAAACTTGATTTCTATCACTTCGAATGATGCCAAATGAATAACTTACTTGAATTGGACCATTTTACACTATGTCCATTGTAGATTTGTGTCTCCGACAGTTCGTTTGGTTGCAGGGGACATTTTCAGTTTTTATGGCCAAAATGTGCTTTTCAGGGGCTGAAAAGCATGTTTTGGCCGAATATGATAATTTTAATTAAAACTTGATTTTTATCACTTCGAATGATGCCAAATGAATAACTTACTTGAATTGGACCATTTTACACTATGTCCATTGTAGATTTGTGTCTCTGACAGTTCGTTTGGTTGCAGGGGACATATTAAGTTTTTATGGCCAAAATGTGCTTTTCAGGGGCTGAAAAGCATGTTTTGGCCGAATATGATAATTTTCATTAAAACTTGATTTCTATCACTTCGAATGATGCCAAATGAATAACTTACTTGAATTGGACCATTTTACACTATGTCCATTGTAGATTTGTGTCTCCGACAGTTTGTTTGGTTGCAGGGGACATTTTCAGTTTTTATGGCCAAAATGTGCTTTTCAGGGGGTGAAAAGCATGTTTTGGCCGAGTATGATAATTTTCATTAAAACTTGATTTCTATCCATTTGAATGATGCCAAATGAATAACTTACTTGAATTGGACCATTTTACACTATGTCTATTGTAGATTTGTGTCTCTGACAGTTCGTTTGGTTGCAGGGGACATATTCAGTTTTTATGGCCAAAATGTGCTTTTCAGGGGCTGAAAAGCAAGTTTTGGCCGAGTTTGATAATTTTCATTAAAACTTAATTTCTATCACTTCGAATGATGCCAAATGAATAACTTACTTGAATTGGACCATTTTACACTATGTCCATTGTAGATTTGTGTCTCCGACAGTTCGTTTGGTTGCAGGGGACATATTAAGTTTTTATGGCCAAAATGTGCTTTTCAGGGGCTGAAAAGCATGTTTTGGCCGAGTATGATAATTTTCATTAAAACTTGATTTCTATCACTTCGAATGATGCCAAATGAATAACTTACTTGAATTGGACCATTTTACACTATGTCCATTGTAGATTTTTGTCTCCGACAGTTCGTTTGGTTGCAGGGGACATTTTCAGTTTTTATGGCCAAAATGTGCTTTTCAGGGGCTGAAAAGCATGTTTTGGCCGAGTTTGATAATTTTTATTAAAACTTGATTTCTATCACTTCGATTGATGCCAAATGAATAACTTACTTGAATTGGACCATTTTACACTATGTCCATTGTAGATTTGTGTCTCCGACAGTTCGTTTGGTTGCAGGGGACATATTAAGTTTTTATGGCCAAAATGTGCTTTTCAGGGGCTGAAAAGCATGTTTTGGCCGAGTATGATAATTTTCATTAAAACTTAATTTCTATCACTTCGAATGATGCCAAATGAATAACTTACTTGAATTGGACCATTTTACACTATGTCCATTGTAGATTTGTGTCTCTGACAGTTCGTTTGGTTGCAGGGGACATATTCAGTTTTTATGGCCAAAATGTGCTTTTCAGGGGCTGAAAAGCATGTTTTGGCCGAATATGATAATTTTCATTAAAACTTGATTTCTATCACTTCGAATGATGCCAAATGAATAACTTACTTGAATTGGACCATTTTACACTGTGTCCATTGTAGATTTGTGTCTCCGACAGTTTGTTTGGTTGCAGGGGACATTTTCAGTTTTTATGGCCAAAATGTGCTTTTCAGGGGCTGAAAAGCATGTTTTGGCCGAGTATGATAATTTTCATTAAAACTTGATTTCTATCCATTTGAATGATGCCAAATGAATAACTTACTTGAATTGGACCATTTTACACTATGTCCATTGTAGATTTGTGTCTCTGACAGTTCGTTGAGTTGCAGGGGACATATTCAGTTTTTATGGCCAAAATGTGCTTTTCAGGGGCTGAAAAAGCATGTTTTGGCCGAATATGATAATTTTCATTAAAACTTGATTTCTATCACTTCGAATGATGCCAAATGAATAACTTACTTGAATTGGAACATTTTACACTATGTCCATTGTAGATTTGTGTCTCTGACAGTTCGTTTGGTTGCAGGGGACATATTAAGTTTTTATGGCCAAAATGTGCTTTTCAGGGGCTGAAAAGCATGTTTTGGCCGAGTATGATAATTTTCATTAAAACTTGATTTCTATCACTTCGAATGATGCCAAATGAATAACTTACTTGAATTGGACCATTTTACACTATGTCCATTGTAGATTTGTGTCTCCGACAGTTCGTTTGGTTGCAGGGGACATTTTCAGTTTTTATGGCCAAAATGTGCTTTTCAGGGGCTGAAAAGCATGTTTTGGCCGAATATGATAATTTTAATTAAAACTTGATTTCTATCACTTCGAATGATGCCAAATGAATAACTTACTTGAATTGGACCATTTTACACTATGTCCATTGTAGATTTGTGTCTCTGACAGTTCGTTTGGTTGCAGGGGACATATTAAGTTTTTATGGCCAAAATGTGCTTTTCAGGGGCTGAAAAGCATGTTTTGGCCGAATATGATAATTTTCATTAAAACTTGATTTCTATCACTTCGAATGATGCCAAATGAATAACTTACTTGAATTGGACCATTTTACACTATGTCCATTGTAGATTTGTGTCTCCGACAGTTTGTTTGGTTGCAGGGGACATTTTCAGTTTTTATGGCCAAAATGTGCTTTTCAGGGGGTGAAAAGCATGTTTTGGCCGAGTATGATAATTTTCATTAAAACTTGATTTCTATCACTTCGAATGATGCCAAATGAATAACTTACTTGAATTGGACCATTTTACACTATGTCCATTGTAGATTTGTGTCTCCGACAGTTCGTTTGGTTGCAGGGGACATATTAAGTTTTTATGGCCAAAATGTGCTTTTCAGGGGCTGAAAAGCATGTTTTGGCCGAGTATGATAATTTTCATTAAAACTTGATTTCTATCACTTCGAATGATGCCAAATGAATAACTTACTTGAATTGGACCATTTTACACTATGTCCATTGTAGATTTGTGTCTCCGACAGTTCGTTTGGTTGCAGGGGACATTTTCAGTTTTTATGGCCAAAATGTGCTTTTCAGGGGCTGAAAAGCATGTTTTGGCCGAGTTTGATAATTTTCATTAAAACTTGATTTCTATCACTTCGATTGATGCCAAATGAATAACTTACTTGAATTGGACCATTTTACACTATGTCCATTGTAGATTTGTGTCTCCGACAGTTCGTTTGGTTGCAGGGGACATATTAAGTTTTTATGGCCAAAATGTGCTTTTCAGGGGCTGAAAAGCATGTTTTGGCCGAGTATGATAATTTTCATTAAAACTTGATTTCTATCACTTCGAATGATGCCAAATGAATAACTTACTTGAATTGGACCATTTTACACTATGTCCATTGTAGATTTGTGTCTCCGACAGTTCGTTTGGTTGCAGGGGACATTTTCAGTTTTTATGGCCAAAATGTGCTTTTCAGGGGCTGAAAAGCATGTTTTGGCCGAGTTTGATAATTTTCATTTAAACTTGATTTCTATCACTTCGATTGATGCCAAATGAATAACTTACTTGAATTGGACCATTTTACACTATGTCCATTGTAGATTTGTGTCTCCGACAGTTCGTTTGGTTGCAGGGGACATATTAAGTTTTTATGGCCAAAATGTGCTTTTCAGGGGCTGAAAAGCATGTTTTGGCCGAGTATGATAATTTTCATTAAAACTTGATTTCTATCACTTCGAATGATGCCAAATGAATAACTTACTTGAATTGGACCATTTTACACTATGTCCATTGTAGATTTGTGTCTCCGACAGTTCGTTTGGTTGCAGGGGACATTTTCAGTTTTTATGGCCAAAATGTGCTTTTCAGGGGCTGAAAAGCATGTTTTGGCCGAATATGATAATTTTCATTAAAACTTGATTTCTATCACTTCGAATGATGCCAAATGAATAACTTACTTGAATTGGACCATTTTACACTGTGTCCATTGTAGATTTGTGTCTCCGACAGTTTGTTTGGTTGCAGGGGACATTTTCAGTTTTTATGGCCAAAATGTGCTTTTCAGGGGCTGAAAAGCATGTTTTGGCCGAGTATGATAATTTTCATTAAAACTTGATTTCTATCACTTCGAATGATGCCAAATGAATAACTTACTTGAATTGGACCATTTTACACTATGTCCATTGTAGATTTGTGTCTCCGACAGTTCGTTTGGTTGCAGGGGACATTTTCAGTTTTTATGGCCAAAATGTGCTTTTCAGGGGCTGAAAAGCATGTTTTGGCCGAATATGATAATTTTAATTAAAACTTGATTTCTATCACTTCGAATGATGCCAAATGAATAACTTACTTGAATTGGACCATTTTACACTATGTCCATTGTAGATTTGTGTCTCTGACAGTTCGTTTGGTTGCAGGGGACATATTAAGTTTTTATGGCCAAAATGTGCTTTTCAGGGGCTGAAAAGCATGTTTTGGCCGAATATGATAATTTTCATTAAAACTTGATTTCTATCACTTCGAATGATGCCAAATGAATAACTTACTTGAATTGGACCATTTTACACTATGTCCATTGTAGATTTGTGTCTCCGACAGTTTGTTTGGTTGCAGGGGACATTTTCAGTTTTTATGGCCAAAATGTGCTTTTCAGGGGGTGAAAAGCATGTTTTGGCCGAGTATGATAATTTTCATTAAAACTTGATTTCTATCCATTTGAATGATGCCAAATGAATAACTTACTTGAATTGGACCATTTTACACTATGTCCATTGTAGATTTGTGTCTCTGACAGTTCGTTTGGTTGCAGGGGACATATTCAGTTTTTATGGCCAAAATGTGCTTTTCAGGGGCTGAAAAGCAAGTTTTGGCCGAGTTTGATAATTTTCATTAAAACTTAATTTCTATCACTTCGAATGATGCCAAATGAATAACTTACTTGAATTGGACCATTTTACACTATGTCCATTGTAGATTTGTGTCTCCGACAGTTCGTTTGGTTGCAGGGGACATATTAAGTTTTTATGGCCAAAATGTGCTTTTCAGGGGCTGAAAAGCATGTTTTGGCCGAGTATGATAATTTTCATTAAAACTTGATTTCTATCACTTCGAATGATGCCAAATGAATAACTTACTTGAATTGGACCATTTTACACTATGTCCATTGTAGATTTGTGTCTCCGACAGTTCGTTTGGTTGCAGGGGACATTTTCAGTTTTTATGGCCAAAATGTGCTTTTCAGGGGCTGAAAAGCATGTTTTGGCCGAGTTTGATAATTTTCATTAAAACTTGATTTCTATCACTTCGATTGATGCCAAATGAATAACTTACTTGAATTGGACCATTTTACACTATGTCCATTGTAGATTTGTGTCTCCGACAGTTCGTTTGGTTGCAGGGGACATATTAAGTTTTTATGGCCAAAATGTGCTTTTCAGGGGCTGAAAAGCATGTTTTGGCCGAGTATGATAATTTTCATTAAAACTTGATTTCTATCACTTCGAATGATGCCAAATGAATAACTTACTTGAATTGGACCATTTTACACTATGTCCATTGTAGATTTGTGTCTCCGACAGTTCGTTTGGTTGCAGGGGACATTTTCAGTTTTTATGGCCAAAATGTGCTTTTCAGGGGCTGAAAAGCATGTTTTGGCCGAGTTTGATAATTTTCATTTAAACTTGATTTCTATCACTTCGATTGATGCCAAATGAATAACTTACTTGAATTGGACCATTTTACACTATGTCCATTGTAGATTTGTGTCTCCGACAGTTCGTTTGGTTGCAGGGGACATTTTCAGTTTTTATGGCCAAAATGTGCTTTTCAGAGGCTGAAAAGCATGTTTTGGCCGAGTATGATGATTTACATTAAAACTTAATTTCTATCACTTCGAATGATGCCAAATGAATAACTTACTTGAATTGGACCATTTTACACTATGTCCATTGTAGATTTGTGTCTCTGACAGTTCGTTTGGTTGCAGGGGACATATTAAGTTTTTATGGCCAAAATGTGCTTTTCAGGGGCTGAAAAGCATGTTTTGGCCGAGTATGATAATTTTCATTAAAACTTGATTTCTATCACTTCGAATGATGCCAAATGAATAACTTACTTGAATTGGACCATTTTACACTATGTCCATTGTAGATTTGTGTCTCCGACAGTTCGTTTGGTTGCAGGGGACATTTTCAGTTTTTATGGCCAAAATGTGCTTTTCAGGGGCTGAAAAGCATGTTTTGGCCGAATATGATAATTTTCATTAAAACTTGATTTCTATCACTTCGAATGATGCAAAATGAATAACTTACTTGAATTGGACCATTTTACACTATGTCCATTGTAGATTTGTGTCTCCGACAGTTTGTTTGGTTGCAGGGGACATTTTCAGTTTTTATGGCCAAAATGTGCTTTTCAGGGGCTGAAAAGCATGTTTTGGCCGAGTATGATAATTTTCATTAAAACTTGATTTCTATCCATTTGAATGATGCCAAATGAATAACTTACTTGAATTGGACCATTTTACACTATGCCCATTGTAGATTTGTGTCTCTGACAGTTCGTTGAGTTGCAGGGGACATATTCAGTTTTTATGGCCAAAATGTGCTTTTCAGGGGCTGAAAAGCATGTTTTGGCCGAGTATGATAATTTTCATTAAAACTTGATTTCTATCACTTCGATTGATGCCAAATGAATAACTTACTTGAATTGGACCATTTTACACTATGTCCATTGTAGATTTGTGTCTCCGACAGTTCGTTTGGTTGCAGGGGACATATTAAGTTTTTATGGCCAAAATGTGCTTTTCAGGGGCTGAAAAGCATGTTTTGGCCGAGTATGATAATTTTCATTAAAACTTGATTTCTATCACTTCGAATGATGCCAAATGAATAACTTACTTGAATTGGACCATTTTACACTATGTCCATTGTAGATTTGTGTCTCCGACAGTTCGTTTGGTTGCAGGGGACATTTTCAGTTTTTATGGCCAAAATGTGCTTTTCAGGGGCTGAAAAGCATGTTTTGGCCGAGTTTGATAATTTTCATTTAAACTTGATTTCTATCACTTCGATTGATGCCAAATGAATAACTTACTTGAATTGGACCATTTTACACTATGTCCATTGTAGATTTGTGTCTCCGACAGTTCGTTTGGTTGCAGGGGACATTTTCAGTTTTTATGGCCAAAATGTGCTTTTCAGAGGCTGAAAAGCATGTTTTGGCCGAGTATGATAATTTTCATTTAAACTTGATTTCTATCACTTCGATTGATGCCAAATGAATAACTTACTTGAATTGGACCATTTTACACTATGTCCATTGTAGATTTGTGTCTCCGACAGTTCGTTTGGTTGCAGTGGACATTTTCAGTTTTTATGGCCAAAATGTGCTTTTCAGAGGCTGAAAAGCATGTTTTGGCCGAGTATGATAATTTACATTAAAACTTAATTTCTATCACTTCGAATGATGCCAAATGAATAACTTACTTGAATTGGACCATTTTACACTATGTCCATTGTAGATTTGTGTCTCTGACAGTTCGTTTGGTTGCAGGGGACATATTAAGTTTTTATGGCCAAAATGTGCTTTTCAGGGGCTGAAAAGCATGTTTTGGCCGAGTATGATAATTTTCATTAAAACTTGATTTCTATCACTTCGAATGATGCCAAATGAATAACTTACTTGAATTGGACCATTTTACACTATGTCCATTGTAGATTTGTGTCTCCGACAGTTCGTTTGGTTGCAGGGGACATTTTCAGTTTTTATGGCCAAAATGTGCTTTTCAGGGGCTGAAAAGCATGTTTTGGCCGAATATGATAATTTTCATTAAAACTTGATTTCTATCACTTCGAATGATGCAAAATGAATAACTTACTTGAATTGGACCATTTTACACTATGTCCATTGTAGATTTGTGTCTCCGACAGTTTGTTTGGTTGCAGGGGACATATTCAGTTTTTATGGCCGAAATAAGCATGTTTTGGCCGCGTATGATAATTTTCATTAAAACTTGATTTCTATCACTTTGAATGATGCAAAATGAATAACTTACTTGAATTGGACCATTTTACACTATGTCCATTGTAGATTTGTGTCTCCGACAGTTTGTTTGGTTGCAGGGGAAATTTTCAGTTTTTATGGCCAAAATGTGCTTTTCAGGGGCTGAAAAGCATGTTTTGGCCGAGTATGATAATTTTCATTAAAACTTGATTTCTATCCATTTGAATGATGCCAAATGAATAACTTACTTGAATTGGACCATTTTACACTATGTCCAATGTAGATTTGTGTCTCCGACAGTTCGTTTGGTTGCAGGGGACATTTTCAGTTTTTATGGCCAAAATGTGCTTTTCAGGGGCTGAAAAGCATGTTTTGGCCGAATATGATAATTTTAATTAAAACTTGATTTCTATCACTTCGAATGATGCCAAATGAATAACTTACTTGAATTGGACCATTTTACACTATGTCCATTGTAGATTTGTGTCTCCGACAGTTCGTTTGGTTGCAGGGGACATTTTCAGTTTTTATGGCCAAAATGTGCTTTTCAGAGGCTGAAAAGCATGTTTTGGCCGAGTATGATGATTTACATTAAAACTTAATTTCTATCACTTCGAATGATGCCAAATGAATAACTTACTTGAATTGGACCATTTTACACTATGTCCATTGTAGATTTGTGTCTCTGACAGTTCGTTTGGTTGCAGGGGACATATTAAGTTTTTATGGCCAAAATGTGCTTTTCAGGGGCTGAAAAGCATGTTTTGGCCGAGTATGATAATTTTCATTAAAACTTGATTTCTATCACTTCGAATGATGCCAAATGAATAACTTACTTGAATTGGACCATTTTACACTATGTCCATTGTAGATTTGTGTCTCCGACAGTTCGTTTGGTTGCAGGGGACATTTTCAGTTTTTATGGCCAAAATGTGCTTTTCAGGGGCTGAAAAGCATGTTTTGGCCGAATATGATAATTTTCATTAAAACTTGATTTCTATCACTTCGAATGATGCAAAATGAATAACTTACTTGAATTGGACCATTTTACACTATGTCCATTGTAGATTTGTGTCTCCGACAGTTTGTTTGGTTGCAGGGGACATTTTCAGTTTTTATGGCCAAAATGTGCTTTTCAGGGGCTGAAAAGCATGTTTTGGCCGAGTATGATAATTTTCATTAAAACTTGATTTCTATCCATTTGAATGATGCCAAATGAATAACTTACTTGAATTGGACCATTTTACACTATGCCCATTGTAGATTTGTGTCTCTGACAGTTCGTTGAGTTGCAGGGGACATATTCAGTTTTTATGGCCAAAATGTGCTTTTCAGGGGCTGAAAAGCATGTTTTGGCCGAGTATGATAATTTTCATTAAAACTTGATTTCTATCACTTCGATTGATGCCAAATGAATAACTTACTTGAATTGGACCATTTTACACTATGTCCATTGTAGATTTGTGTCTCCGACAGTTCGTTTGGTTGCAGGGGACATATTAAGTTTTTATGGCCAAAATGTGCTTTTCAGGGGCTGAAAAGCATGTTTTGGCCGAGTATGATAATTTTCATTAAAACTTGATTTCTATCACTTCGAATGATGCCAAATGAATAACTTACTTGAATTGGACCATTTTACACTATGTCCATTGTAGATTTGTGTCTCCGACAGTTCGTTTGGTTGCAGGGGACATTTTCAGTTTTTATGGCCAAAATGTGCTTTTCAGGGGCTGAAAAGCATGTTTTGGCCGAGTTTGATAATTTTCATTTAAACTTGATTTCTATCACTTCGATTGATGCCAAATGAATAACTTACTTGAATTGGACCATTTTACACTATGTCCATTGTAGATTTGTGTCTCCGACAGTTCGTTTGGTTGCAGGGGACATTTTCAGTTTTTATGGCCAAAATGTGCTTTTCAGAGGCTGAAAAGCATGTTTTGGCCGAGTATGATAATTTTCATTTAAACTTGATTTCTATCACTTCGATTGATGCCAAATGAATAACTTACTTGAATTGGACCATTTTACACTATGTCCATTGTAGATTTGTGTCTCCGACAGTTCGTTTGGTTGCAGTGGACATTTTCAGTTTTTATGGCCAAAATGTGCTTTTCAGAGGCTGAAAAGCATGTTTTGGCCGAGTATGATAATTTACATTAAAACTTAATTTCTATCACTTCGAATGATGCCAAATGAATAACTTACTTGAATTGGACCATTTTACACTATGTCCATTGTAGATTTGTGTCTCTGACAGTTCGTTTGGTTGCAGGGGACATATTAAGTTTTTATGGCCAAAATGTGCTTTTCAGGGGCTGAAAAGCATGTTTTGGCCGAGTATGATAATTTTCATTAAAACTTGATTTCTATCACTTCGAATGATGCCAAATGAATAACTTACTTGAATTGGACCATTTTACACTATGTCCATTGTAGATTTGTGTCTCCGACAGTTCGTTTGGTTGCAGGGGACATTTTCAGTTTTTATGGCCAAAATGTGCTTTTCAGGGGCTGAAAAGCATGTTTTGGCCGAATATGATAATTTTCATTAAAACTTGATTTCTATCACTTCGAATGATGCAAAATGAATAACTTACTTGAATTGGACCATTTTACACTATGTCCATTGTAGATTTGTGTCTCCGACAGTTTGTTTGGTTGCAGGGGACATATTCAGTTTTTATGGCCGAAATAAGCATGTTTTGGCCGCGTATGATAATTTTCATTAAAACTTGATTTCTATCACTTCGAATGATGCAAAATGAATAACTTACTTGAATTGGACCATTTTACACTATGTCCATTGTAGATTTGTGTCTCCGACAGTTTGTTTGGTTGCAGGGGAAATTTTCAGTTTTTATGGCCAAAATGTGCTTTTCAGGGGCTGAAAAGCATGTTTTGGCCGAGTATGATAATTTTCATTAAAACTTGATTTCTATCCATTTGAATGATGCCAAATGAATAACTTACTTGAATTGGACCATTTTACACTATGTCCAATGTAGATTTGTGTCTCCGACAGTTCGTTTGGTTGCAGGGGACATTTTCAGTTTTTATGGCCAAAATGTGCTTTTCAGGGGCTGAAAAGCATGTTTTGGCCGAATATGATAATTTTAATTAAAACTTGATTTCTATCACTTCGAATGATGCCAAATGAATAACTTACTTGAATTGGACCATTTTACACTATGTCCATTGTAGATTTGTGTCTCTGACAGTTCGTTTGGTTGCAGGGGACATATTAAGTTTTTATGGCCAAAATGTGCTTTTCAGGGGCTGAAAAGCATGTTTTGGCCGAATATGATAATTTTCATTAAAACTTGATTTCTATCACTTCGAATGATGCCAAATGAATAACTTACTTGAATTGGACCATTTTACACTATGTCCATTGTAGATTTGTGTCTCCGACAGTTTGTTTGGTTGCAGGGGACATTTTCAGTTTTTATGGCCAAAATGTGCTTTTCAGGGGGTGAAAAGCATGTTTTGGCCGAGTATGATAATTTTCATTAAAACTTGATTTCTATCCATTTGAATGATGCCAAATGAATAACTTACTTGAATTGGACCATTTTACACTATGTCCATTGTAGATTTGTGTCTCTGACAGTTCGTTTGGTTGCAGGGGACATATTCAGTTTTTATGGCCAAAATGTGCTTTTCAGGGGCTGAAAAGCATGTTTTGGCCGAGTTTGATAATTTTCATTAAAACTTAATTTCTATCACTTCGAATGATGCCAAATGAATAACTTACTTGAATTGGACCATTTTACACTATGTCTATTGTAGATTTGTGTCTCCGACAGTTCGTTTGGTTGCAGGGGACATATTAAATTTTTATGGCCAAAATGTGCTTTTCAGGGGCTGAAAAGCATGTTTTGGCCGAGTATGATAATTTTCATTAAAACTTGATTTCTATCACTTCGAATGATGCCAAATGAATAACTTACTTGAATTGGACCATTTTACACTATGTCTATTGTAGATTTGTGTCTCCGACAGTTCGTTTGGTTGCAGGGGACATTTTCAGTTTTTATGGCCAAAATGTGCTTTTCAGGGGCTGAAAAGCATGTTTTGGCCGAGTTTGATAATTTTCATTTAAACTTAATTTCTATCACTTCGAATGATGCCAAATGAATAACTTACTTGAATTGGACCATTTTACACTATGTCCATTGTAGATTTGTGTCTCTGACAGTTCGTTTGGTTGCAGGGGACATATTAAGTTTTTATGGCCAAAATGTGCTTTTCAGGGGCTGAAAAGCATGTTTTGGCCGCGTATGATAATTTTCATTAAAACTTGATTTCTATCACTTCGAATGATGCCAAATGAATAACTTACTTGAATTGGACCATTTTACACTATGTCCATTGTAGATTTGTGTCTCCGACAGTTCGTTTGGTTGCAGGGGACATATTAAGTTTTTATGGCCAAAATGTGCTTTTCAGGGGCTGAAAAGCATGTTTTGGCCGAGTTTGATAATTTTCATTTAAACTTGATTTCTATCACTTCGATTGATGCCAAATGAATAACTTACTTGAATTGGACCATTTTACACTATGTCCATTGTAGATTTGTGTCTCCGACAGTTCGTTTGGTTGCAGGGGACATTTTCAGTTTTTATGGCCAAAATGTGCTTTTCAGAGGCTGAAAAGCATGTTTTGGCCGAGTATGATAATTTACATTGAAACTTAATTTCTATCACTTCGAATGATGCCAAATGAATAACTTACTTGAATTGGACCATTTTACACTATGTCCATTGTAGATTTGTGTCTCTGACAGTTCGTTTGGTTGCAGGGGACATATTAAGTTTTTATGGCCAAAATGTGCTTTTCAGAGGCTGAAAAGCATGTTTTGGCAGAGTATGATAATTTTCATTAAAACTTAATTTCTATCACTTCGAATGATGCCAAATGAATAACTTACTTGAATTGGACCATTTTACACTATGTCCATTGTAGATTTGTGTCTCTGACAGTTCGTTTGGTTGCAGGGGACATATTCAGTTTTTATGGCCAAAATGTGCTTTTCAGGGGCTGAAAAGCATGTTTTGGCCGAATATGATAATTTTCATTAAAACTTGATTTCTATCACTTCGAATGATGCCAAATGAATAACTTACTTGAATTGGACCATTTTACACTGTGTCCATTGTAGATTTGTGTCTCCGACAGTTTGTTTGGTTGCAGGGGACATTTTCAGTTTTTATGGCCAAAATGTGCTTTTCAGGGGCTGAAAAGCATGTTTTGGCCGAGTATGATAATTTTCATTAAAACTTGATTTCTATCCATTTGAATGATGCCAAATGAATAACTTACTTGAATTGGACCATTTTACACTATGTCCATTGTAGATTTGTGTCTCTGACAGTTCGTTGAGTTGCAGGGGACATATTCAGTTTTTATGGCCAAAATGTGCTTTTCAGGGGCTGAAAAAGCATGTTTTGGCCGAATATGATAATTTTCATTAAAACTTGATTTCTATCACTTCGAATGATGCCAAATGAATAACTTACTTGAATTGGAACATTTTACACTATGTCCATTGTAGATTTGTGTCTCTGACAGTTCGTTTGGTTGCAGGGGACATATTAAGTTTTTATGGCCAAAATGTGCTTTTCAGGGGCTGAAAAGCATGTTTTGGCCGAATATGATAATTTTAATTAAAACTTGATTTCTATCACTTCGAATGATGCCAAATGAATAACTTACTTGAATTGGACCATTTTACACTATGTCCATTGTAGATTTGTGTCTCTGACAGTTCGTTTGGTTGCAGGGGACATATTAAGTTTTTATGGCCAAAATGTGCTTTTCAGGGGCTGAAAAGCATGTTTTGGCCGAGTATGATAATTTTCATTAAAACTTGATTTCTATCCATTTGAATGATGCCAAATGAATAACTTACTTGAATTGGACCATTTTACACTATGTCCATTGTAGATTTGTGTCTCTGACAGTTCGTTTGGTTGCAGGGGACATATTCAGTTTTTATGGCCAAAATGTGCTTTTCAGGGGCTGAAAAGCAAGTTTTGGCCGAGTTTGATAATTTTCATTAAAACTTAATTTCTATCACTTCGAATGATGCCAAATGAATAACTTACTTGAATTGGACCATTTTACACTATGTCCATTGTAGATTTGTGTCTCCGACAGTTCGTTTGGTTGCAGGGGACATATTAAGTTTTTATGGCCAAAATGTGCTTTTCAGGGGCTGAAAAGCATGTTTTGGCCGAGTATGATAATTTTCATTAAAACTTGATTTCTATCACTTCGAATGATGCCAAATGAATAACTTACTTGAATTGGACCATTTTACACTATGTCCATTGTAGATTTGTGTCTCCGACAGTTCGTTTGGTTGCAGGGGACATTTTCAGTTTTTATGGCCAAAATGTGCTTTTCAGGGGCTGAAAAGCATGTTTTGGCCGAGTTTGATAATTTTCATTAAAACTTGATTTCTATCACTTCGATTGATGCCAAATGAATAACTTACTTGAATTGGACCATTTTACACTATGTCCATTGTAGATTTGTGTCTCCGACAGTTCGTTTGGTTGCAGGGGACATATTAAGTTTTTATGGCCAAAATGTGCTTTTCAGGGGCTGAAAAGCATGTTTTGGCCGAGTATGATAATTTTCATTAAAACTTGATTTCTATCACTTCGAATGATGCCAAATGAATAACTTACTTGAATTGGACCATTTTACACTATGTCCATTGTAGATTTGTGTCTCCGACAGTTCGTTTGGTTGCAGGGGACATTTTCAGTTTTTATGGCCAAAATGTGCTTTTCAGGGGCTGAAAAGCATGTTTTGGCCGAGTTTGATAATTTTCATTTAAACTTGATTTCTATCACTTCGATTGATGCCAAATGAATAACTTACTTGAATTGGACCATTTTACACTATGTCCATTGTAGATTTGTGTCTCCGACAGTTCGTTTGGTTGCAGGGGACATTTTCAGTTTTTATGGCCAAAATGTGCTTTTCAGAGGCTGAAAAGCATGTTTTGGCCGAGTATGATAATTTACATTAAAACTTAATTTCTATCACTTCGAATGATGCCAAATGAATAACTTACTTGAATTGGACCATTTTACACTATGTCCATTGTAGATTTGTGTCTCTGACAGTTCGTTTGGTTGCAGGGGACATATTAAGTTTTTATGGCCAAAATGTGCTTTTCAGGGGCTGAAAAGCATGTTTTGGCCGAGTATGATAATTTTCATTAAAACTTGATTTCTATCACTTCGAATGATGCCAAATGAATAACTTACTTGAATTGGACCATTTTACACTATGTCCATTGTAGATTTGTGTCTCCGACAGTTCGTTTGGTTGCAGGGGACATATTAAGTTTTTATGGCCAAAATGTGCTTTTCAGGGGCTGAAAAGCATGTTTTGGCCGAGTATGATAATTTTCATTAAAACTTGATTTCTATCACTTCGAATGATGCCAAATGAATAACTTACTTGAATTGGACCATTTTACACTATGTCCATTGTAGATTTGTGTCTCCGACAGTTCGTTTGGTTGCAGGGGGCATTTTCAGTTTTTATGGCCAAAATGTGCTTTTCAGGGGCTGAAAAGCATGTTTTGGCCGAGTTTGATAATTTTCATTAAAACTTGATTTCTATCACTTCGATTGATGCCAAATGAATAACTTACTTGAATTGGACCATTTTACACTATGTCCATTGTAGATTTGTGTCTCCGACAGTTCGTTTGGTTGCAGGGGACATATTAAGTTTTTATGGCCAAAATGTGCTTTTCAGGGGCTGAAAAGCATGTTTTGGCCGAGTTTGATAATTTTCATTTAAACTTGATTTCTATCACTTCGATTGATGCCAAATGAATAACTTACTTGAATTGGACCATTTTACACTATGTCCATTGTAGATTTGTGTCTCCGACAGTTCGTTTGGTTGCAGGGGACATTTTCAGTTTTTATGGCCAAAATGTGCTTTTCAGAGGCTGAAAAGCATGTTTTGGCCGAGTATGATAATTTACATTAAAACTTAATTTCTATCACTTCGAATGATGCCAAATGAATAACTTACTTGAATTGGACCATTTTACACTATGTCCATTGTAGATTTGTGTCTCTGACAGTTCGTTTGGTTGCAGGGGACATATTAAGTTTTTATGGCCAAAATGTGCTTTTCAGGGGCTGAAAAGCATGTTTTGGCCGAGTATGATAATTTTCATTAAAACTTGATTTCTATCACTTCGAATGATGCCAAATGAATAACTTACTTGAATTGGACCATTTTACACTATGTCCATTGTAGATTTGTGTCTCCGACAGTTCGTTTGGTTGCAGGGGACATATTAAGTTTTTATGGCCAAAATGTGCTTTTCAGAGGCTGAAAAGCATGTTTTGGCAGAGTATGATAATTTTCATTAAAACTTAATTTCTATCACTTCGAATGATGCCAAATGAATAACTTACTTGAATTGGACCATTTTACACTATGTCCATTGTAGATTTGTGTCTCTGACAGTTCGTTTGGTTGCAGGGGACATATTCAGTTTTTATGGCCAAAATGTGCTTTTCAGGGGCTGAAAAGCATGTTTTGGCCGAATATGATAATTTTCATTAAAACTTGATTTCTATCACTTCGAATGATGCCAAATGAATAACTTACTTGAATTGGACCATTTTACACTGTGTCCATTGTAGATTTGTGTCTCCGACAGTTTGTTTGGTTGCAGGGGACATTTTCAGTTTTTATGGCCAAAATGTGCTTTTCAGGGGCTGAAAAGCATGTTTTGGCCGAGTATGATAATTTTCATTAAAACTTGATTTCTATCCATTTGAATGATGCCAAATGAATAACTTACTTGAATTGGACCATTTTACACTATGTCCATTGTAGATTTGTGTCTCTGACAGTTCGTTGAGTTGCAGGGGACATATTCAGTTTTTATGGCCAAAATGTGCTTTTCAGGGGCTGAAAAAGCATGTTTTGGCCGAATATGATAATTTTCATTAAAACTTGATTTCTATCACTTCGAATGATGCCAAATGAATAACTTACTTGAATTGGAACATTTTACACTATGTCCATTGTAGATTTGTGTCTGACAGTTCGTTTGGTTGCAGGGGACATATTAAGTTTTTATGGCCAAAATGTGCTTTTCAGGGGCTGAAAAGCATGTTTTGGCCGAGTATGATAATTTTCATTAAAACTTGATTTCTATCACTTCGAATGATGCCAAATGAATAACTTACTTGAATTGGACCATTTTACACTATGTCCATTGTAGATTTGTGTCTCCGACAGTTCGTTTGGTTGCAGGGGACATTTTCAGTTTTTATGGCCAAAATGTGCTTTTCAGGGGGTGAAAAGCATGTTTTGGCCGAGTATGATAATTTTCATTAAAACTTGATTTCTATCCATTTGAATGATGCCAAATGAATAACTTACTTGAATTGGACCATTTTACACTATGTCCATTGTAGATTTGTGTCTCTGACAGTTCGTTTGGTTGCAGGGGACATATTCAGTTTTTATGGCCAAAATGTGCTTTTCAGGGGCTGAAAAGCAAGTTTTGGCCGAGTTTGATAATTTTCATTAAAACTTAATTTCTATCACTTCGAATGATGCCAAATGAATAACTTACTTGAATTGGACCATTTTACACTATGTCCATTGTAGATTTGTGTCTCCGACAGTTCGTTTGGTTGCAGGGGACATATTAAGTTTTTATGGCCAAAATGTGCTTTTCAGGGGCTGAAAAGCATGTTTTGGCCGAGTATGATAATTTTCATTAAAACTTGATTTCTATCACTTCGAATGATGCCAAATGAATAACTTACTTGAATTGGACCATTTTACACTATGTCCATTGTAGATTTGTGTCTCTGACAGTTCGTTTGGTTGCAGGGGACATATTCAGTTTTTATGGCCAAAATGTGCTTTTCAGGGGCTGAAAAGCATGTTTTGGCCGAATATGATAATTTTCATTAAAACTTGATTTCTATCACTTCGAATGATGCCAAATGAATAACTTACTTGAATTGGACCATTTTACACTGTGTCCATTGTAGATTTGTGTCTCCGACAGTTT
Source organism: Stigmatopora argus (assembly GCF_051989625.1). Taxonomy (NCBI): domain Eukaryota; kingdom Metazoa; phylum Chordata; class Actinopteri; order Syngnathiformes; family Syngnathidae; genus Stigmatopora; species Stigmatopora argus. The sequence goes on along the minus strand of NW_027520062.1, from coordinate 280,056 downwards.
GTTTGGTTGCAGGGGACATTTTCAGTTTTTATGGCCAAAATGTGCTTTTCAGGGGCTGAAAAGCATGTTTTGGCCGAGTATGATAATTTTCATTAAAACTTGATTTCTATCCATTTGAATGATGCCAAATGAATAACTTACTTGAATTGGACCATTTTACACTATGTCCATTGTAGATTTGTGTCTCTGACAATTCGTTGAGTTGCAGGGGACATATTCAGTTTTTATGGCCAAAATGTGCTTTTCAGGGGCTGAAAAAGCATGTTTTGGCCGAATATGATAATTTTCATTAAAACTTGATTTCTATCACTTCGAATGATGCCAAATGAATAACTTACTTGAATTGGAACATTTTACACTATGTCCATTGTAGATTTGTGTCTCTGACAGTTCGTTTGGTTGCAGGGGACATATTAAGTTTTTATGGCCAAAATGTGCTTTTCAGGGGCTGAAAAGCATGTTTTGGCCGAGTATGATAATTTTCATTAAAACTTGATTTCTATCACTTCGAATGATGCCAAATGAATAACTTACTTGAATTGGACCATTTTACACTATGTCCATTGTAGATTTGTGTCTCCGACAGTTCGTTTGGTTGCAGGGGACATTTTCAGTTTTTATGGCCAAAATGTGCTTTTCAGGGGCTGAAAAGCATGTTTTGGCCGAATATGATAATTTTAATTAAAACTTGATTTTTATCACTTCGAATGATGCCAAATGAATAACTTACTTGAATTGGACCATTTTACACTATGTCCATTGTAGATTTGTGTCTCTGACAGTTCGTTTGGTTGCAGGGGACATATTAAGTTTTTATGGCCAAAATGTTCTTTTCAGGGGCTGAAAAGCATGTTTTGGCCGAATATGATAATTTTCATTAAAACTTGATTTCTATCACTTCGAATGATGCCAAATGAATAACTTACTTGAATTGGACCATTTTACACTATGTCCATTGTAGATTTGTGTCTCCGACAGTTTGTTTGGTTGCAGGGGACATTTTCAGTTTTTATGGCCAAAATGTGCTTTTCAGGGGGTGAAAAGCATGTTTTGGCCGAGTATGATAATTTTCATTAAAACTTGATTTCTATCCATTTGAATGATGCCAAATGAATAACTTACTTGAATTGGACCATTTTACACTATGTCTATTGTAGATTTGTGTCTCTGACAGTTCGTTTGGTTGCAGGGGACATATTCAGTTTTTATGGCCAAAATGTGCTTTTCAGGGGCTGAAAAGCAAGTTTTGGCCGAGTTTGATAATTTTCATTAAAACTTAATTTCTATCACTTCGAATGATGCCAAATGAATAACTTACTTGAATTGGACCATTTTACACTATGTCCATTGTAGATTTGTGTCTCCGACAGTTCGTTTGGTTGCAGGGGACATATTAAGTTTTTATGGCCAAAATGTGCTTTTCAGGGGCTGAAAAGCATGTTTTGGCCGAGTATGATAATTTTCATTAAAACTTGATTTCTATCACTTCGAATGATGCCAAATGAATAACTTACTTGAATTGGACCATTTTACACTATGTCCATTGTAGATTTTTGTCTCCGACAGTTCGTTTGGTTGCAGGGGACATTTTCAGTTTTTATGGCCAAAATGTGCTTTTCAGGGGCTGAAAAGCATGTTTTGGCCGAGTTTGATAATTTTCATTAAAACTTGATTTCTATCACTTCGATTGATGCCAAATGAATAACTTACTTGAATTGGACCATTTTACACTATGTCCATTGTAGATTTGTGTCTCCGACAGTTCGTTTGGTTGCAGGGGACATATTAAGTTTTTATGGCCAAAATGTGCTTTTCAGGGGCTGAAAAGCATGTTTTGGCCGAGTATGATAATTTTCATTAAAACTTAATTTCTATCACTTCGAATGATGCCAAATGAATAACTTACTTGAATTGGACCATTTTACACTATGTCCATTGTAGATTTGTGTCTCTGACAGTTCGTTTGGTTGCAGGGGACATATTCAGTTTTTATGGCCAAAATGTGCTTTTCAGGGGCTGAAAAGCATGTTTTAGCCGAATATGATAATTTTCATTAAAACTTGATTTCTATCACTTCGAATGATGCCAAATGAATAACTTACTTGAATTGGACCATTTTACACTGTGTCCATTGTAGATTTGTGTCTCCGACAGTTTGTTTGGTTGCAGGGGACATTTTCAGTTTTTATGGCCAAAATGTGCTTTTCAGGGGCTGAAAAGCATGTTTTGGCCGAGTATGATAATTTTCATTAAAACTTGATTTCTATCCATTTGAATGATGCCAAATGAATAACTTACTTGAATTGGACCATTTTACACTATGTCCATTGTAGATTTGTGTCTCTGACAGTTCGTTGAGTTGCAGGGGACATATTCAGTTTTTATGGCCAAAATGTGCTTTTCAGGGGCTGAAAAAGCATGTTTTGGCCGAATATGATAATTTTCATTAAAACTTGATTTCTATCACTTCGAATGATGCCAAATGAATAACTTACTTGAATTGGAACATTTTACACTATGTCCATTGTAGATTTGTGTCTCTGACAGTTCGTTTGGTTGCAGGGGACATATTAAGTTTTTATGGCCAAAATGTGCTTTTCAGGGGCTGAAAAGCATGTTTTGGCCGAGTATGATAATTTTCATTAAAACTTGATTTCTATCACTTCGAATGATGCCAAATGAATAACTTACTTGAATTGGACCATTTTACACTATGTCCATTGTAGATTTGTGTCTCCGACAGTTCGTTTGGTTGCAGGGGACATTTTCAGTTTTTATGGCCAAAATGTGCTTTTCAGGGGCTGAAAAGCATGTTTTGGCCGAATATGATAATTTTAATTAAAACTTGATTTCTATCACTTCGAATGATGCCAAATGAATAACTTACTTGAATTGGACCATTTTACACTATGTCCATTGTAGATTTGTGTCTCTGACAGTTCGTTTGGTTGCAGGGGACATATTAAGTTTTTATGGCCAAAATGTGCTTTTCAGGGGCTGAAAAGCATGTTTTGGCCGAATATGATAATTTTCATTAAAACTTGATTTCTATCACTTCGAATGATGCCAAATGAATAACTTACTTGAATTGGACCATTTTACACTATGTCCATTGTAGATTTGTGTCTCCGACAGTTTGTTTGGTTGCAGGGGACATTTTCAGTTTTTATGGCCAAAATGTGCTTTTCAGGGGGTGAAAAGCATGTTTTGGCCGAGTATGATAATTTTCATTAAAACTTGATTTCTATCCATTTGAATGATGCCAAATGAATAACTTACTTGAATTGGACCATTTTACACTATGTCCATTGTAGATTTGTGTCTCTGACAGTTCGTTTGGTTGCAGGGGACATATTCAGTTTTTATGGCCAAAATGTGCTTTTCAGGGGCTGAAAAGCAAGTTTTGGCCGAGTTTGATAATTTTCATTAAAACTTAATTTCTATCACTTCGAATGATGCCAAATGAATAACTTACTTGAATTGGACCATTTTACACTATGTCCATTGTAGATTTGTGTCTCCGACAGTTCGTTTGGTTGCAGGGGACATATTAAGTTTTTATGGCCAAAATGTGCTTTTCAGGGGCTGAAAAGCATGTTTTGGCCGAGTATGATAATTTTCATTAAAACTTGATTTCTATCACTTCGAATGATGCCAAATGAATAACTTACTTGAATTGGACCATTTTACACTATGTCCATTGTAGATTTGTGTCTCCGACAGTTCGTTTGGTTGCAGGGGACATTTTCAGTTTTTATGGCCAAAATGTGCTTTTCAGGGGCTGAAAAGCATGTTTTGGCCGAGTTTGATAATTTTCATTAAAACTTGATTTCTATCACTTCGATTGATGCCAAATGAATAACTTACTTGAATTGGACCATTTTACACTATGTCCATTGTAGATTTGTGTCTCCGACAGTTCGTTTGGTTGCAGGGGACATATTAAGTTTTTATGGCCAAAATGTGCTTTTCAGGGGCTGAAAAGCATGTTTTGGCCGAGTATGATAATTTTCATTAAAACTTGATTTCTATCACTTCGAATGATGCCAAATGAATAACTTACTTGAATTGGACCATTTTACACTATGTCCATTGTAGATTTGTGTCTCCGACAGTTCGTTTGGTTGCAGGGGACATTTTCAGTTTTTATGGCCAAAATGTGCTTTTCAGGGGCTGAAAAGCATGTTTTGGCCGAGTTTGATAATTTTCATTTAAACTTGATTTCTATCACTTCGATTGATGCCAAATGAATAACTTACTTGAATTGGACCATTTTACACTATGTCCATTGTAGATTTGTGTCTCCGACAGTTCGTTTGGTTGCAGGGGACATATTAAGTTTTTATGGCCAAAATGTGCTTTTCAGGGGCTGAAAAGCATGTTTTGGCCGAGTATGATAATTTTCATTAAAACTTGATTTCTATCACTTCGAATGATGCCAAATGAATAACTTACTTGAATTGGACCATTTTACACTATGTCCATTGTAGATTTGTGTCTCCGACAGTTCGTTTGGTTGCAGGGGACATTTTCAGTTTTTATGGCCAAAATGTGCTTTTCAGGGGCTGAAAAGCATGTTTTGGCCGAATATGATAATTTTCATTAAAACTTGATTTCTATCACTTCGAATGATGCCAAATGAATAACTTACTTGAATTGGACCATTTTACACTGTGTCCATTGTAGATTTGTGTCTCCGACAGTTTGTTTGGTTGCAGGGGACATTTTCAGTTTTTATGGCCAAAATGTGCTTTTCAGGGGCTGAAAAGCATGTTTTGGCCGAGTATGATAATTTTCATTAAAACTTGATTTCTATCACTTCGAATGATGCCAAATGAATAACTTACTTGAATTGGACCATTTTACACTATGTCCATTGTAGATTTGTGTCTCCGACAGTTCGTTTGGTTGCAGGGGACATTTTCAGTTTTTATGGCCAAAATGTGCTTTTCAGGGGCTGAAAAGCATGTTTTGGCCGAATATGATAATTTTAATTAAAACTTGATTTTTATCACTTCGAATGATGCCAAATGAATAACTTACTTGAATTGGACCATTTTACACTATGTCCATTGTAGATTTGTGTCTCTGACAGTTCGTTTGGTTGCAGGGGACATATTAAGTTTTTATGGCCAAAATGTGCTTTTCAGGGGCTGAAAAGCATGTTTTGGCCGAATATGATAATTTTCATTAAAACTTGATTTCTATCACTTCGAATGATGCCAAATGAATAACTTACTTGAATTGGACCATTTTACACTATGTCCATTGTAGATTTGTGTCTCCGACAGTTTGTTTGGTTGCAGGGGACATTTTCAGTTTTTATGGCCAAAATGTGCTTTTCAGGGGGTGAAAAGCATGTTTTGGCCGAGTATGATAATTTTCATTAAAACTTGATTTCTATCCATTTGAATGATGCCAAATGAATAACTTACTTGAATTGGACCATTTTACACTATGTCCATTGTAGATTTGTGTCTCTGACAGTTCGTTTGGTTGCAGGGGACATATTCAGTTTTTATGGCCAAAATGTGCTTTTCAGGGGCTGAAAAGCAAGTTTTGGCCGAGTTTGATAATTTTCATTAAAACTTAATTTCTATCACTTCGAATGATGCCAAATGAATAACTTACTTGAATTGGACCATTTTACACTATGCCCATTGTAGATTTGTGTCTCTGACAGTTCGTTTGGTTGCAGGGGACATTTTCAGTTTTTATGGCCAAAATGTGCTTTTCAGGGGCTGAAAAGCATGTTTTGGCCGAGTTTGATAATTTTCATTTAAACTTGATTTCTATCACTTCGATTGATGCCAAATGAATAACTTACTTGAATTGGACCATTTTACACTATGTCCATTGTAGATTTGTGTCTCCGACAGTTCGTTTGGTTGCAGGGGACATATTAAGTTTTTATGGCCAAAATGTGCTTTTCAGGGGCTGAAAAGCATGTTTTGGCCGAGTATGATAATTTTCATTAAAACTTGATTTCTATCACTTCGAATGATGCCAAATGAATAACTTACTTGAATTGGACCATTTTACACTATGTCCATTGTAGATTTGTGTCTCCGACAGTTCGTTTGGTTGCAGGGGACATTTTCAGTTTTTATGGCCAAAATGTGCTTTTCAGGGGCTGAAAAGCATGTTTTGGCCGAATATGATAATTTTCATTAAAACTTGATTTCTATCACTTCGAATGATGCCAAATGAATAACTTACTTGAATTGGACCATTTTACACTGTGTCCATTGTAGATTTGTGTCTCCGACAGTTTGTTTGGTTGCAGGGGACATTTTCAGTTTTTATGGCCAAAATGTGCTTTTCAGGGGCTGAAAAGCATGTTTTGGCCGAGTATGATAATTTTCATTAAAACTTGATTTCTATCACTTCGAATGATGCCAAATGAATAACTTACTTGAATTGGACCATTTTACACTATGTCCATTGTAGATTTGTGTCTCCGACAGTTCGTTTGGTTGCAGGGGACATTTTCAGTTTTTATGGCCAAAATGTGCTTTTCAGGGGCTGAAAAGCATGTTTTGGCCGAATATGATAATTTTAATTAAAACTTGATTTTTATCACTTCGAATGATGCCAAATGAATAACTTACTTGAATTGGACCATTTTACACTATGTCCATTGTAGATTTGTGTCTCTGACAGTTCGTTTGGTTGCAGGGGACATATTAAGTTTTTATGGCCAAAATGTGCTTTTCAGGGGCTGAAAAGCATGTTTTGGCCGAATATGATAATTTTCATTAAAACTTGATTTCTATCACTTCGAATGATGCCAAATGAATAACTTACTTGAATTGGACCATTTTACACTATGTCCATTGTAGATTTGTGTCTCCGACAGTTTGTTTGGTTGCAGGGGACATTTTCAGTTTTTATGGCCAAAATGTGCTTTTCAGGGGGTGAAAAGCATGTTTTGGCCGAGTATGATAATTTTCATTAAAACTTGATTTCTATCCATTTGAATGATGCCAAATGAATAACTTACTTGAATTGGACCATTTTACACTATGTCCATTGTAGATTTGTGTCTCTGACAGTTCGTTTGGTTGCAGGGGACATATTCAGTTTTTATGGCCAAAATGTGCTTTTCAGGGGCTGAAAAGCAAGTTTTGGCCGAGTTTGATAATTTTCATTAAAACTTAATTTCTATCACTTCGAATGATGCCAAATGAATAACTTACTTGAATTGGACCATTTTACACTATGTCCATTGTAGATTTGTGTCTCCGACAGTTCGTTTGGTTGCAGGGGACATATTAAGTTTTTATGGCCAAAATGTGCTTTTCAGGGGCTGAAAAGCATGTTTTGGCCGAGTATGATAATTTTCATTAAAACTTGATTTCTATCACTTCGAATGATGCCAAATGAATAACTTACTTGAATTGGACCATTTTACACTATGTCCATTGTAGATTTGTGTCTCCGACAGTTCGTTTGGTTGCAGGGGACATTTTCAGTTTTTATGGCCAAAATGTGCTTTTCAGGGGCTGAAAAGCATGTTTTGGCCGAGTTTGATAATTTTCATTAAAACTTGATTTCTATCACTTCGATTGATGCCAAATGAATAACTTACTTGAATTGGACCATTTTACACTATGTCCATTGTAGATTTGTGTCTCCGACAGTTCGTTTGGTTGCAGGGGACATATTAAGTTTTTATGGCCAAAATGTGCTTTTCAGGGGCTGAAAAGCATGTTTTGGCCGAGTATGATAATTTTCATTAAAACTTGATTTCTATCACTTCGAATGATGCCAAATGAATAACTTACTTGAATTGGACCATTTTACACTATGTCCATTGTAGATTTGTGTCTCCGACAGTTCGTTTGGTTGCAGGGGACATTTTCAGTTTTTATGGCCAAAATGTGCTTTTCAGGGGCTGAAAAGCATGTTTTGGCCGAGTTTGATAATTTTCATTTAAACTTGATTTCTATCACTTCGATTGATGCCAAATGAATAACTTACTTGAATTGGACCATTTTACACTATGTCCATTGTAGATTTGTGTCTCCGACAGTTCGTTTGGTTGCAGGGGACATTTTCAGTTTTTATGGCCAAAATGTGCTTTTCAGAGGCTGAAAAGCATGTTTTGGCCGAGTATGATGATTTACATTAAAACTTAATTTCTATCACTTCGAATGATGCCAAATGAATAACTTACTTGAATTGGACCATTTTACACTATGTCCATTGTAGATTTGTGTCTCTGACAGTTCGTTTGGTTGCAGGGGACATATTAAGTTTTTATGGCCAAAATGTGCTTTTCAGGGGCTGAAAAGCATGTTTTGGCCGAGTATGATAATTTTCATTAAAACTTGATTTCTATCACTTCGAATGATGCCAAATGAATAACTTACTTGAATTGGACCATTTTACACTATGTCCATTGTAGATTTGTGTCTCCGACAGTTCGTTTGGTTGCAGGGGACATTTTCAGTTTTTATGGCCAAAATGTGCTTTTCAGGGGCTGAAAAGCATGTTTTGGCCGAATATGATAATTTTCATTAAAACTTGATTTCTATCACTTCGAATGATGCAAAATGAATAACTTACTTGAATTGGACCATTTTACACTATGTCCATTGTAGATTTGTGTCTCCGACAGTTTGTTTGGTTGCAGGGGACATTTTCAGTTTTTATGGCCAAAATGTGCTTTTCAGGGGCTGAAAAGCATGTTTTGGCCGAGTATGATAATTTTCATTAAAACTTGATTTCTATCCATTTGAATGATGCCAAATGAATAACTTACTTGAATTGGACCATTTTACACTATGCCCATTGTAGATTTGTGTCTCTGACAGTTCGTTGAGTTGCAGGGGACATATTCAGTTTTTATGGCCAAAATGTGCTTTTCAGGGGCTGAAAAGCATGTTTTGGCCGAGTATGATAATTTTCATTAAAACTTGATTTCTATCACTTCGATTGATGCCAAATGAATAACTTACTTGAATTGGACCATTTTACACTATGTCCATTGTAGATTTGTGTCTCCGACAGTTCGTTTGGTTGCAGGGGACATATTAAGTTTTTATGGCCAAAATGTGCTTTTCAGGGGCTGAAAAGCATGTTTTGGCCGAGTATGATAATTTTCATTAAAACTTGATTTCTATCACTTCGAATGATGCCAAATGAATAACTTACTTGAATTGGACCATTTTACACTATGTCCATTGTAGATTTGTGTCTCCGACAGTTCGTTTGGTTGCAGGGGACATTTTCAGTTTTTATGGCCAAAATGTGCTTTTCAGGGGCTGAAAAGCATGTTTTGGCCGAGTTTGATAATTTTCATTTAAACTTGATTTCTATCACTTCGATTGATGCCAAATGAATAACTTACTTGAATTGGACCATTTTACACTATGTCCATTGTAGATTTGTGTCTCCGACAGTTCGTTTGGTTGCAGGGGACATTTTCAGTTTTTATGGCCAAAATGTGCTTTTCAGAGGCTGAAAAGCATGTTTTGGCCGAGTATGATAATTTTCATTTAAACTTGATTTCTATCACTTCGATTGATGCCAAATGAATAACTTACTTGAATTGGACCATTTTACACTATGTCCATTGTAGATTTGTGTCTCCGACAGTTCGTTTGGTTGCAGTGGACATTTTCAGTTTTTATGGCCAAAATGTGCTTTTCAGAGGCTGAAAAGCATGTTTTGGCCGAGTATGATAATTTACATTAAAACTTAATTTCTATCACTTCGAATGATGCCAAATGAATAACTTACTTGAATTGGACCATTTTACACTATGTCCATTGTAGATTTGTGTCTCTGACAGTTCGTTTGGTTGCAGGGGACATATTAAGTTTTTATGGCCAAAATGTGCTTTTCAGGGGCTGAAAAGCATGTTTTGGCCGAGTATGATAATTTTCATTAAAACTTGATTTCTATCACTTCGAATGATGCCAAATGAATAACTTACTTGAATTGGACCATTTTACACTATGTCCATTGTAGATTTGTGTCTCCGACAGTTCGTTTGGTTGCAGGGGACATTTTCAGTTTTTATGGCCAAAATGTGCTTTTCAGGGGCTGAAAAGCATGTTTTGGCCGAATATGATAATTTTCATTAAAACTTGATTTCTATCACTTCGAATGATGCAAAATGAATAACTTACTTGAATTGGACCATTTTACACTATGTCCATTGTAGATTTGTGTCTCCGACAGTTTGTTTGGTTGCAGGGGACATATTCAGTTTTTATGGCCGAAATAAGCATGTTTTGGCCGCGTATGATAATTTTCATTAAAACTTGATTTCTATCACTTCGAATGATGCAAAATGAATAACTTACTTGAATTGGACCATTTTACACTATGTCCATTGTAGATTTGTGTCTCCGACAGTTTGTTTGGTTGCAGGGGAAATTTTCAGTTTTTATGGCCAAAATGTGCTTTTCAGGGGCTGAAAAGCATGTTTTGGCCGAGTATGATAATTTTCATTAAAACTTGATTTCTATCCATTTGAATGATGCCAAATGAATAACTTACTTGAATTGGACCATTTTACACTATGTCCAATGTAGATTTGTGTCTCCGACAGTTCGTTTGGTTGCAGGGGACATTTTCAGTTTTTATGGCCAAAATGTGCTTTTCAGGGGCTGAAAAGCATGTTTTGGCCGAATATGATAATTTTAATTAAAACTTGATTTCTATCACTTCGAATGATGCCAAATGAATAACTTACTTGAATTGGACCATTTTACACTATGTCCATTGTAGATTTGTGTCTCTGACAGTTCGTTTGGTTGCAGGGGACATATTAAGTTTTTATGGCCAAAATGTGCTTTTCAGGGGCTGAAAAGCATGTTTTGGCCGAATATGATAATTTTCATTAAAACTTGATTTCTATCACTTCGAATGATGCCAAATGAATAACTTACTTGAATTGGACCATTTTACACTATGTCCATTGTAGATTTGTGTCTCCGACAGTTTGTTTGGTTGCAGGGGACATTTTCAGTTTTTATGGCCAAAATGTGCTTTTCAGGGGGTGAAAAGCATGTTTTGGCCGAGTATGATAATTTTCATTAAAACTTGATTTCTATCCATTTGAATGATGCCAAATGAATAACTTACTTGAATTGGACCATTTTACACTATGTCCATTGTAGATTTGTGTCTCTGACAGTTCGTTTGGTTGCAGGGGACATATTCAGTTTTTATGGCCAAAATGTGCTTTTCAGGGGCTGAAAAGCATGTTTTGGCCGAGTTTGATAATTTTCATTAAAACTTAATTTCTATCACTTCGAATGATGCCAAATGAATAACTTACTTGAATTGGACCATTTTACACTATGTCTATTGTAGATTTGTGTCTCCGACAGTTCGTTTGGTTGCAGGGGACATATTAAGTTTTTATGGCCAAAATGTGCTTTTCAGGGGCTGAAAAGCATGTTTTGGCCGAATATGATAATTTTCATTAAAACTTGATTTCTATCACTTCGAATGATGCCAAATGAATAACTTACTTGAATTGGACCATTTTACACTATGTCCATTGTAGATTTGTGTCTCCGACAGTTTGTTTGGTTGCAGGGGACATTTTCAGTTTTTATGGCCAAAATGTGCTTTTCAGGGGGTGAAAAGCATGTTTTGGCCGAGTATGATAATTTTCATTAAAACTTGATTTCTATCCATTTGAATGATGCCAAATGAATAACTTACTTGAATTGGACCATTTTACACTATGTCCATTGTAGATTTGTGTCTCTGACAGTTCGTTTGGTTGCAGGGGACATATTCAGTTTTTATGGCCAAAATGTGCTTTTCAGGGGCTGAAAAGCATGTTTTGGCCGAGTTTGATAATTTTCATTAAAACTTAATTTCTATCACTTCGAATGATGCCAAATGAATAACTTACTTGAATTGGACCATTTTACACTATGTCTATTGTAGATTTGTGTCTCCGACAGTTCGTTTGGTTGCAGGGGACATATTAAATTTTTATGGCCAAAATGTGCTTTTCAGGGGCTGAAAAGCATGTTTTGGCCGAGTATGATAATTTTCATTAAAACTTGATTTCTATCACTTCGAATGATGCCAAATGAATAACTTACTTGAATTGGACCATTTTACACTATGTCTATTGTAGATTTGTGTCTCCGACAGTTCGTTTGGTTGCAGGGGACATTTTCAGTTTTTATGGCCAAAATGTGCTTTTCAGGGGCTGAAAAGCATGTTTTGGCCGAGTTTGATAATTTTCATTTAAACTTAATTTCTATCACTTCGAATGATGCCAAATGAATAACTTACTTGAATTGGACCATTTTACACTATGTCCATTGTAGATTTGTGTCTCTGACAGTTCGTTTGGTTGCAGGGGACATATTAAGTTTTTATGGCCAAAATGTGCTTTTCAGGGGCTGAAAAGCATGTTTTGGCCGCGTATGATAATTTTCATTAAAACTTGATTTCTATCACTTCGAATGATGCCAAATGAATAACTTACTTGAATTGGACCATTTTACACTATGTCCATTGTAGATTTGTGTCTCCGACAGTTCGTTTGGTTGCAGGGGACATATTAAGTTTTTATGGCCAAAATGTGCTTTTCAGGGGCTGAAAAGCATGTTTTGGCCGAGTTTGATAATTTTCATTTAAACTTGATTTCTATCACTTCGATTGATGCCAAATGAATAACTTACTTGAATTGGACCATTTTACACTATGTCCATTGTAGATTTGTGTCTCCGACAGTTCGTTTGGTTGCAGGGGACATTTTCAGTTTTTATGGCCAAAATGTGCTTTTCAGAGGCTGAAAAGCATGTTTTGGCCGAGTATGATAATTTACATTGAAACTTAATTTCTATCACTTCGAATGATGCCAAATGAATAACTTACTTGAATTGGACCATTTTACACTATGTCCATTGTAGATTTGTGTCTCTGACAGTTCGTTTGGTTGCAGGGGACATATTAAGTTTTTATGGCCAAAATGTGCTTTTCAGAGGCTGAAAAGCATGTTTTGGCAGAGTATGATAATTTTCATTAAAACTTAATTTCTATCACTTCGAATGATGCCAAATGAATAACTTACTTGAATTGGACCATTTTACACTATGTCCATTGTAGATTTGTGTCTCTGACAGTTCGTTTGGTTGCAGGGGACATATTCAGTTTTTATGGCCAAAATGTGCTTTTCAGGGGCTGAAAAGCATGTTTTGGCCGAATATGATAATTTTCATTAAAACTTGATTTCTATCACTTCGAATGATGCCAAATGAATAACTTACTTGAATTGGACCATTTTACACTGTGTCCATTGTAGATTTGTGTCTCCGACAGTTTGTTTGGTTGCAGGGGACATTTTCAGTTTTTATGGCCAAAATGTGCTTTTCAGGGGCTGAAAAGCATGTTTTGGCCGAGTATGATAATTTTCATTAAAACTTGATTTCTATCCATTTGAATGATGCCAAATGAATAACTTACTTGAATTGGACCATTTTACACTATGTCCATTGTAGATTTGTGTCTCTGACAGTTCGTTGAGTTGCAGGGGACATATTCAGTTTTTATGGCCAAAATGTGCTTTTCAGGGGCTGAAAAAGCATGTTTTGGCCGAATATGATAATTTTCATTAAAACTTGATTTCTATCACTTCGAATGATGCCAAATGAATAACTTACTTGAATTGGAACATTTTACACTATGTCCATTGTAGATTTGTGTCTCTGACAGTTCGTTTGGTTGCAGGGGACATATTAAGTTTTTATGGCCAAAATGTGCTTTTCAGGGGCTGAAAAGCATGTTTTGGCCGAGTATGATAATTTTCATTAAAACTTGATTTCTATCACTTCGAATGATGCCAAATGAATAACTTACTTGAATTGGACCATTTTACACTATGTCCATTGTAGATTTGTGTCTCCGACAGTTCGTTTGGTTGCAGGGGACATATTAAGTTTTTATGGCCAAAATGTGCTTTTCAGAGGCTGAAAAGCATGTTTTGGCAGAGTATGATAATTTTCATTAAAACTTAATTTCTATCACTTCGAATGATGCCAAATGAATAACTTACTTGAATTGGACCATTTTACACTATGTCCATTGTAGATTTGTGTCTCTGACAGTTCGTTTGGTTGCAGGGGACATATTCAGTTTTTATGGCCAAAATGTGCTTTTCAGGGGCTGAAAAGCATGTTTTGGCCGAATATGATAATTTTCATTAAAACTTGATTTCTATCACTTCGAATGATGCCAAATGAATAACTTACTTGAATTGGACCATTTTACACTGTGTCCATTGTAGATTTGTGTCTCCGACAGTTTGTTTGGTTGCAGGGGACATTTTCAGTTTTTATGGCCAAAATGTGCTTTTCAGGGGCTGAAAAGCATGTTTTGGCCGAGTATGATAATTTTCATTAAAACTTGATTTCTATCCATTTGAATGATGCCAAATGAATAACTTACTTGAATTGGACCATTTTACACTATGTCCATTGTAGATTTGTGTCTCTGACAGTTCGTTGAGTTGCAGGGGACATATTCAGTTTTTATGGCCAAAATGTGCTTTTCAGGGGCTGAAAAAGCATGTTTTGGCCGAATATGATAATTTTCATTAAAACTTGATTTCTATCACTTCGAATGATGCCAAATGAATAACTTACTTGAATTGGAACATTTTACACTATGTCCATTGTAGATTTGTGTCTCTGACAGTTCGTTTGGTTGCAGGGGACATATTAAGTTTTTATGGCCAAAATGTGCTTTTCAGGGGCTGAAAAGCATGTTTTGGCCGAGTATGATAATTTTCATTAAAACTTGATTTCTATCACTTCGAATGATGCCAAATGAATAACTTACTTGAATTGGACCATTTTACACTATGTCCATTGTAGATTTGTGTCTCCGACAGTTCGTTTGGTTGCAGGGGACATTTTCAGTTTTTATGGCCAAAATGTGCTTTTCAGGGGGTGAAAAGCATGTTTTGGCCGAGTATGATAATTTTCATTAAAACTTGATTTCTATCCATTTGAATGATGCCAAATGAATAACTTACTTGAATTGGACCATTTTACACTATGTCCATTGTAGATTTGTGTCTCTGACAGTTCGTTTGGTTGCAGGGGACATATTCAGTTTTTATGGCCAAAATGTGCTTTTCAGGGGCTGAAAAGCAAGTTTTGGCCGAGTTTGATAATTTTCATTAAAACTTAATTTCTATCACTTCGAATGATGCCAAATGAATAACTTACTTGAATTGGACCATTTTACACTATGTCCATTGTAGATTTGTGTCTCCGACAGTTCGTTTGGTTGCAGGGGACATATTAAGTTTTTATGGCCAAAATGTGCTTTTCAGGGGCTGAAAAGCATGTTTTGGCCGAGTATGATAATTTTCATTAAAACTTGATTTCTATCACTTCGAATGATGCCAAATGAATAACTTACTTGAATTGGACCATTTTACACTATGTCCATTGTAGATTTGTGTCTCCGACAGTTCGTTTGGTTGCAGGGGACATTTTCAGTTTTTATGGCCAAAATGTGCTTTTCAGGGGCTGAAAAGCATGTTTTGGCCGAGTATGATAATTTTCATTAAAACTTGATTTCTATCCATTCGAATGATGCCAAATGAATAACTTACTTGAATTGGACCATTTTACACTATGTCTATTGTAGATTTGTGTCTCTGACAGTTCGTTTGGTTGCAGGGGACATATTCAGTTTTTATGGCCAAAATGTGCTTTTCAGGGGCTGAAAAGCACGTTTTGGCAGAGTATGATAATTTTCATTAAAACTTGATTTATATCCATTCGAATGATGCCAAATGAATAACTTACTTGAATTGGACCATTTTACACTATGTCCATTGTAGATTTGTGTCTCTGACAGTTCGTTTGGTTGCAGGGGACATATTCACTTTTTATGGCCAAAATGTGCTTTTCAGGGGCTGAAAAGCATGTTTTGGCCGAGTATGATAATTTTCATTAAAACTTGATTTCTATCCATTCGAATGATGCCAAATGAATAACTTACTTGAATTGGACCATTTTACACTATGTCTATTGTAGATTTGTGTCTCTGACAGTTCGTTTGGTTGCAGGGGACATATTCAGTTTTTATGGCCAAAATGTGCTTTTCAGGGGCTGAAAAGCACGTTTTGGCAGAGTATGATAATTTTCATTAAAACTTGATTTCTATCCATTCGAATGATGCCAAATGAATAACTTACTTGAATTGGACCATTTTACACTATGTCCATTGTAGATTTGTGTCTCTGACAGTTCGTTTGGTTGCAGGGGACATATTCAGTTTTTATGGCCAAAATGTGCTTTTCAGGGGCTGAAAAGCATGTTTTGGCCGAGTATGATAATTTTCATCAAAACTTGATTTCTATCACTTCGAATGATGCCAAATGAATAACTTACTTGAATTGGACCATTTTACACTATGTCCATTGTAGATTTGTGTCTCTGACAGTTCGTTTGGTTGCAGGGGACATATTCAGTTTTTATGGCCAAAATGTGCTTTTCAGGGGCTGAAAAGCATGTTTTGGCCGAGTATGATAATTTTCATTAAAACTTGATTTCTATCACTTCGAATGATGCCAAATGAATAACTTACTTGAATTGGACCATTTTACACTATGTCCATTGTAGATTTGTGTCTCCGACAGTTCGTTTGGTTGCAGGGGACATTTTCAGTTTGTATTGCCAAAATGTGCTTTTCAGAGGCTGAAAAGCATGTTTTGGCCGAGATTGATGATTTTCATTAAAACTTAATTTCTATCACTTTGAATGATGCCAAATGAATAACTTACTTGAATTGGACCATTTTACACTATGTCCATTGTAGATTTGTGTCTCTGACAGTTCGTTTGGTTGCAGGGGACATATTCAGTTTTTATGGCCAAAATGTGCTTTTCAGGGGCTGAAAAGCATGTTTTGGCCAAATATGATAATTTTCATTAAAACTTGATTTCTATCCATTCGAATGATGCCAAATGAATAACTTACTTGAATTGGACCATTTTACACTATGTCCATTGTAGATTTGTGTCTCTGACAGTTCGTTTGGTTGCAGGGGACATATTCAGTTTTTATGGCCAAAATGTGCTTTTCAGGGGCTGAAAAGCATGTTTTGGCCGAGTATGATAATTTTCATTAAAACTTGATTTCTATCACTTCGAATGATGCCAAATGAATAATTTATTTGAATTGGACCATTTTACACTTTGTCCATTGTAGATTTGTGTCTCGGACAGTTCGTTTGGTTCCAGGGGACATATTCAGTTTTTATGGCCAAAATGTGCTTTTCAGGGGCTGAAAAGCATGTTTTGGCCGAGTATGATAATTTTCATTAAAACTTGATTTCTATCCATTCAAATGATGCCAAATGAATAACTTACTTGAATTGGAGCATTTTACACTATGTCCATTGTAGATTTGTGTCTCTGACAGTTCGTTTGGTTGCAGGGGACATATTCAGTTTTTATGGCCAAAATGTGCTTTTCAGGGGCTGAAAAGCACGTTTTGGCAGAGTATGATAATTTTCATTAAAACTTGATTTCTATCCATTCGAATGATGCCAAATGAATAACTTACTTGAATTGGACCATTTTACACTATGTCCATTGTAGATTTGTGTCTCTGACAGTTCGTTTGGTTGCAGGGGACATATTCCGTTTTTATGGCCAAAATGTGCTTTTCAGGGGCTGAAAAGCATGTTTTGGCCGAGTATGATAATTTTCATTAAAACTTGATTTCTATCCATTCGAATGATGCCAAATGAATAACTTACTTGAATTGGACCATTTTACACTATGTCCATTGTAGATTTGTGTCTCTGACAGTTCGTTTGGTTGCAGGGGACATATTCCGTATTTATGGCCAAAATGTGCTTTTCAGGGGCTGAAAAGCATGTTTTGGCCGAGTATGATAATTTTCATTAAAACTTGATTTCTATCCATTCGAATGATGCCAAATGAATAACTTACTTGAATTGGACCATTTTACACTATGTCTATTGTAGATTTGTGTCTCTGACAGTTCGTTTGGTTGCAGGGGACATATTCAGTTTTTATGGCCAAAATGTGCTTTTCAGGGGCTGAAAAGCACGTTTTGGCAGAGTATGATAATTTTCATTAAAACTTGATTTCTATCCATTCGAATGATGCCAAATGAATAACTTACTTGAATTGGACCATTTTACACTATGTCCATTGTAGATTTGTGTCTCGGACAGTTCGTTTGGTTCCAGGGGACATATTCAGTTTTTATGGCCAAAATGTGCTTTTCAGGGGCTGAAAAGCATGTTTTGGCCGAGTATGATAATTTTCATTAAAACTTGATTTCTATCCATTCGAATGATGCCAAATGAATAACTTACTTGAATTGGACCATTTTACACTATGTCCATTGTAGATTTGTGTCTCTGACAGTTCGTTTGGTTGCAGGGGACATATTCAGCTTTTATGGCCAAAATGTGCTTTTCAGGGGCTGAAAAGCACGTTTTGGCAGAGTATGATAATTTTCATTACAACTTGATTTCTATCCATTCGAATGATGCCAAATGAATAACTTACTTGAATTGGACCATTTTACACTATGTCCATTGTAGATTTGTGTCTCTGACAGTTCGTTTGGTTGCAGGGGACATATTCAGTTTTTATGGCCAAAATGTGCTTTTCAGGGGCTGAAAAGCATGTTTTGGCGGAGTATGATAATTTTCATTAAAACTTGATTTCTATCCATTCGAATGATGCCAAATGAATAACTTACTTGAATTGGACCATTTTACACTATGTCTATTGTAGATTTTTGTCTCTGACAGTTCGTTTGGTTGCAGGGGACATATTCAGTTTTTATGGCCAAAATAAGCATGTTTTGGCCGCGTATGATAATTTTCATTAAAACTTGATTTCTATCACTTCGAATGATTCTAAATGAATAACTTACTTGAATTGGACCATTTTACACTATGTCCATTGTAGATTTGTGTCTCCGACAGTTCGTTTGGTTGCAGGGGACATTTTCAGTTTTTATGGCCAAAATGTGCTTTTCAGGGGCTGAAAAGCATGTTTTGGCCGAATATGATAATTTTCATTAAAACTTGATTTCTATCACTTCGAATGAGGCAAAATGAATAACTTACTTGAATTGGACCATTTTACACTATGTCCATTGTAGATTTGTGTCTCCGACAGTTTGTTTGGTTGCAGGGGACATTTTCAGTTTTTATGGCCAAAATGTGCTTTTCAGGGGCTGAAAAGCATGTTTTGGCCGAGTATGATAATTTTCATTAAAACTTGATTTCTATCCATTTGAATGATGCCAAATGAATAACTTACTTGAATTGGACCATTTTACACTATGTCCAATGTAGATTTGTGTCTCCGACAGTTCGTTTGGTTGCAGGGGACATTTTCAGTTTTTATGGCCAAAATGTGCTTTTCAGGGGCTGAAAAGCATGTTTTGGCCGAATATGATAATTTTAATTAAAACTTGATTTCTATCACTTCGAATGATGCCAAATGAATAACTTACTTGAATTGGACCATTTTACACTATGTCCATTGTAGATTTGTGTCTCTGACAGTTCGTTTGGTTGCAGGGGACATATTAAGTTTTTATGGCCAAAATGTGCTTTTCAGGGGCTGAAAAGCATGTTTTGGCCGAATATGATAATTTTCATTAAAACTTGATTTCTATCACTTCGAATGATGCCAAATGAATAACTTACTTGAATTGGACCATTTTACACTATGTCCATTGTAGATTTGTGTCTCCGACAGTTTGTTTGGTTGCAGGGGAAATTTTCAGTTTTTATGGCCAAAATGTGCTTTTCAGGGGGTGAAAAGCATGTTTTGGCCGAGTATGATAATTTTCATTAAAACTTGATTTCTATCCATTTGAATGATGCCAAATGAATAACTTACTTGAATTGGACCATTTTACACTATGTCCATTGTAGATTTGTGTCTCTGACAGTTCGTTTGGTTGCAGGGGACATATTCAGTTTTTATGGCCAAAATGTGCTTTTCAGGGGCTGAAAAGCATGTTTTGGCCGAGTTTGATAATTTTCATTAAAACTTAATTTCTATCACTTCGAATGATGCCAAATGAATAACTTACTTGAATTGGACCATTTTACACTATGTCTATTGTAGATTTGTGTCTCCGACAGTTCGTTTGGTTCCAGGGGACATATTAAGTTTTTATGGCCAAAATGTGCTTTTCAGGGGCTGAAAAGCATGTTTTGGCCGAGTATGATAATTTTCATTAAAACTTGATTTCTATCACTTCGAATGATGCCAAATGAATAACTTACTTGAATTGGACCATTTTACACTATGTCTATTGTAGATTTGTGTCTCCGACAGTTCGTTTGGTTCCAGGGGACATATTAAGTTTTTATGGCCAAAATGTGCTTTTCAGAGGCTGAAAAGCATGTTTTGGCAGAGTATGATAATTTTCATTAAAACTTGATTTCTATCACTTCGAATGATGCCAAATGAATAACTTACTTGAATTGGACCATTTTACACTATGTCCATTGTAGATTTGTGTCTCCGACAGTTCGTTTGGTTGCAGGGGACATTTTCAGTTTTTATGGCCAAAATGTGCTTTTCAGGGGCTGAAAAGCATGTTTTGGCCGAGTTTGATAATTTTCATTAAAACTTGATTTCTATCACTTCGATTGATGCCAAATGAATAACTTACTTGAATTGGACCATTTTACACTATGTCCATTGTAGATTTGTGTCTCCGACAGTTCGTTTGGTTGCAGGGGACATATTAAGTTTTTATGGCCAAAATGTGCTTTTCAGGGGCTGAAAAGCATGTTTTGGCCGAGTATGATAATTTTCATTAAAACTTAATTTCTATCACTTCGAATGATGCCAAATGAATAACTTACTTGAATTGGAACATTTTACACTATGTCCATTGTAGATTTGTGTCTCTGACAGTTCGTTTGGTTGCAGGGGACATATTCAGTTTTTATGGCCAAAATGTGCTTTTCAGGGGCTGAAAAGCATGTTTTGGCCGAATATGATAATTTTCATTAAAACTTGATTTCTATCACTTCGAATGATGCCAAATGAATAACTTACTTGAATTGGACCATTTTACACTGTGTCCATTGTAGATTTGTGTCTCCGACAGTTTGTTTGGTTGCAGGGGACATTTTCAGTTTTTATGGCCAAAATGTGCTTTTCAGGGGCTGAAAAGCATGTTTTGGCCGAGTATGATAATTTTCATTAAAACTTGATTTCTATCCATTTGAATGATGCCAAATGAATAACTTACTTGAATTGGACCATTTTACACTATGTCCATTGTAGATTTGTGTCTCTGACAGTTCGTTGAGTTGCAGGGGACATATTCAGTTTTTATGGCCAAAATGTGCTTTTCAGGGGCTGAAAAAGCATGTTTTGGCCGAATATGATAATTTTCATTAAAACTTGATTTCTATCACTTCGAATGATGCCAAATGAATAACTTACTTGAATTGGACCATTTTACACTATGTCCATTGTAGATTTGTGTCTCCGACAGTTCGTTTGGTTGCAGGGGACATTTTCAGTTTTTATGGCCAAAATGTGCTTTTCAGGGGCTGAAAAGCATGTTTTGGCCGAATATGATAATTTTAATTAAAACTTGATTTCTATCACTTCGAATGATGCCAAATGAATAACTTACTTGAATTGGACCATTTTACACTATGTCCATTGTAGATTTGTGTCTCTGACAGTTCGTTTGGTTGCAGGGGACATATTAAGTTTTTATGGCCAAAATGTGCTTTTCAGGGGCTGAAAAGCATGTTTTGGCCGAATATGATAATTTTCATTAAAACTTGATTTCTATCACTTCGAATGATGCCAAATGAATAACTTACTTGAATTGGACCATTTTACACTATGTCCATTGTAGATTTGTGTCTCCGACAGTTTGTTTGGTTGCAGGGGACATTTTCAGTTTTTATGGCCAAAATGTGCTTTTCAGGGGGTGAAAAGCATGTTTTGGCCGAGTATGATAATTTTCATTAAAACTTGATTTCTATCCATTTGAATGATGCCAAATGAATAACTTACTTGAATTGGACCATTTTACACTATGTCCATTGTAGATTTGTGTCTCTGACAGTTCGTTTGGTTGCAGGGGACATATTCAGTTTTTATGGCCAAAATGTGCTTTTCAGGGGCTGAAAAGCAAGTTTTGGCCGAGTTTGATAATTTTCATTAAAACTTAATTTCTATCACTTCGAATGATGCCAAATGAATAACTTACTTGAATTGGACCATTTTACACTATGTCCATTGTAGATTTGTGTCTCCGACAGTTCGTTTGGTTGCAGGGGACATATTAAGTTTTTATGGCCAAAATGTGCTTTTCAGGGGCTGAAAAGCATGTTTTGGCCGAGTATGATAATTTTCATTAAAACTTGATTTCTATCACTTCGAATGATGCCAAATGAATAACTTACTTGAATTGGACCATTTTACACTATGTCCATTGTAGATTTGTGTCTCCGACAGTTCGTTTGGTTGCAGGGGACATTTTCAGTTTTTATGGCCAAAATGTGCTTTTCAGGGGCTGAAAAGCATGTTTTGGCCGAGTTTGATAATTTTCATTAAAACTTGATTTCTATCACTTCGATTGATGCCAAATGAATAACTTACTTGAATTGGACCATTTTACACTATGTCCATTGTAGATTTGTGTCTCCGACAGTTCGTTTGGTTGCAGGGGACATATTAAGTTTTTATGGCCAAAATGTGCTTTTCAGGGGCTGAAAAGCATGTTTTGGCCGAGTATGATAATTTTCATTAAAACTTGATTTCTATCACTTCGAATGATGCCAAATGAATAACTTACTTGAATTGGACCATTTTACACTATGTCCATTGTAGATTTGTGTCTCCGACAGTTCGTTTGGTTGCAGGGGACATTTTCAGTTTTTATGGCCAAAATGTGCTTTTCAGGGGCTGAAAAGCATGTTTTGGCCGAGTTTGATAATTTTCATTTAAACTTGATTTCTATCACTTCGATTGATGCCAAATGAATAACTTACTTGAATTGGACCATTTTACACTATGTCCATTGTAGATTTGTGTCTCCGACAGTTCGTTTGGTTGCAGGGGACATTTTCAGTTTTTATGGCCAAAATGTGCTTTTCAGAGGCTGAAAAGCATGTTTTGGCCGAGTATGATGATTTACATTAAAACTTAATTTCTATCACTTCGAATGATGCCAAATGAATAACTTACTTGAATTGGACCATTTTACACTATGTCCATTGTAGATTTGTGTCTCTGACAGTTCGTTTGGTTGCAGGGGACATATTAAGTTTTTATGGCCAAAATGTGCTTTTCAGGGGCTGAAAAGCATGTTTTGGCCGAGTATGATAATTTTCATTAAAACTTGATTTCTATCACTTCGAATGATGCCAAATGAATAACTTACTTGAATTGGACCATTTTACACTATGTCCATTGTAGATTTGTGTCTCCGACAGTTCGTTTGGTTGCAGGGGACATTTTCAGTTTTTATGGCCAAAATGTGCTTTTCAGGGGCTGAAAAGCATGTTTTGGCCGAATATGATAATTTTCATTAAAACTTGATTTCTATCACTTCGAATGATGCAAAATGAATAACTTACTTGAATTGGACCATTTTACACTATGTCCATTGTAGATTTGTGTCTCCGACAGTTTGTTTGGTTGCAGGGGACATTTTCAGTTTTTATGGCCAAAATGTGCTTTTCAGGGGCTGAAAAGCATGTTTTGGCCGAGTATGATAATTTTCATTACAACTTGATTTCTATCCATTCGAATGATGCCAAATGAATAACTTACTTGAATTGGACCATTTTACACTATGTCCATTGTAGATTTGTGTCTCTGACAGTTCGTTTGGTTGCAGGGGACATATTCAGTTTTTATGGCCAAAATGTGCTTTTCAGGGGCTGAAAAGCATGTTTTGGCCGAGTATGATAATTTTCATTAAAACTTGATTTCTATCCATTCGAATGATGCCAAATGAATAACTTACTTGAATTGGACCATTTTACACTATGTCTATTGTAGATTTTTGTCTCTGACAGTTCGTTTGGTTGCAGGGGACATATTCAGTTTTTATGGCCAAAATAAGCATGTTTTGGCCGCGTATGATAATTTTCATTAAAACTTGATTTCTATCACTTCGAATGATTCTAAATGAATAACTTACTTGAATTGGACCATTTTACACTATGTCCATTGTAGATTTGTGTCTCCGACAGTTCGTTTGGTTGCAGGGGACATTTTCAGTTTTTATGGCCAAAATGTGCTTTTCAGGGGCTGAAAAGCATGTTTTGGCCGAATATGATAATTTTCATTAAAACTTGATTTCTATCACTTCGAATGAGGCAAAATGAATAACTTACTTGAATTGGACCATTTTACACTATGTCCATTGTAGATTTGTGTCTCCGACAGTTTGTTTGGTTGCAGGGGACATTTTCAGTTTTTATGGCCAAAATGTGCTTTTCAGGGGGTGAAAAGCATGTTTTGGCCGAGTATGATAATTTTCATTAAAACTTGATTTCTATCCATTTGAATGATGCCAAATGAATAACTTACTTGAATTGGACCATTTTACACTATGTCCATTGTAGATTTGTGTCTCTGACAGTTCGTTTGGTTGCAGGGGACATATTCAGTTTTTATGGCCAAAATGTGCTTTTCAGGGGCTGAAAAGCATGTTTTGGCCGAGTTTGATAATTTTCATTAAAACTTAATTTCTATCACTTCGAATGATGCCAAATGAATAACTTACTTGAATTGGACCATTTTACACTATGTCTATTGTAGATTTGTGTCTCCGACAGTTCGTTTGGTTCCAGGGGACATATTAAGTTTTTATGGCCAAAATGTGCTTTTCAGGGGCTGAAAAGCATGTTTTGGCCGAGTATGATAATTTTCATTAAAACTTGATTTCTATCACTTCGAATGATGCCAAATGAATAACTTACTTGAATTGGACCATTTTACACTATGTCTATTGTAGATTTGTGTCTCCGACAGTTCGTTTGGTTCCAGGGGACATATTAAGTTTTTATGGCCAAAATGTGCTTTTCAGAGGCTGAAAAGCATGTTTTGGCAGAGTATGATAATTTTCATTAAAACTTGATTTCTATCACTTCGAATGATGCCAAATGAATAACTTACTTGAATTGGACCATTTTACACTATGTCCATTGTAGATTTGTGTCTCCGACAGTTCGTTTGGTTGCAGGGGACATTTTCAGTTTTTATGGCCAAAATGTGCTTTTCAGGGGCTGAAAAGCATGTTTTGGCCGAGTTTGATAATTTTCATTAAAACTTGATTTCTATCACTTCGATTGATGCCAAATGAATAACTTACTTGAATTGGACCATTTTACACTATGTCCATTGTAGATTTGTGTCTCCGACAGTTCGTTTGGTTGCAGGGGACATATTAAGTTTTTATGGCCAAAATGTGCTTTTCAGGGGCTGAAAAGCATGTTTTGGCCGAGTATGATAATTTTCATTAAAACTTAATTTCTATCACTTCGAATGATGCCAAATGAATAACTTACTTGAATTGGACCATTTTACACTATGTCCATTGTAGATTTGTGTCTCTGACAGTTCGTTTGGTTGCAGGGGACATATTCAGTTTTTATGGCCAAAATGTGCTTTTCAGGGGCTGAAAAGCATGTTTTGGCCGAATATGATAATTTTCATTAAAACTTGATTTCTATCACTTCGAATGATGCCAAATGAATAACTTACTTGAATTGGACCATTTTACACTGTGTCCATTGTAGATTTGTGTCTCCGACAGTTTGTTTGGTTGCAGGGGACATTTTCAGTTTTTATGGCCAAAATGTGCTTTTCAGGGGCTGAAAAGCATGTTTTGGCCGAGTATGATAATTTTCATTAAAACTTGATTTCTATCCATTTGAATGATGCCAAATGAATAACTTACTTGAATTGGACCATTTTACACTATGTCCATTGTAGATTTGTGTCTCTGACAGTTCGTTGAGTTGCAGGGGACATATTCAGTTTTTATGGCCAAAATGTGCTTTTCAGGGGCTGAAAAAGCATGTTTTGGCCGAATATGATAATTTTCATTAAAACTTGATTTCTATCACTTCGAATGATGCCAAATGAATAACTTACTTGAATTGGACCATTTTACACTATGTCCATTGTAGATTTGTGTCTCCGACAGTTCGTTTGGTTGCAGGGGACATTTTCAGTTTTTATGGCCAAAATGTGCTTTTCAGGGGCTGAAAAGCATGTTTTGGCCGAATATGATAATTTTAATTAAAACTTGATTTCTATCACTTCGAATGATGCCAAATGAATAACTTACTTGAATTGGACCATTTTACACTATGTCCATTGTAGATTTGTGTCTCTGACAGTTCGTTTGGTTGCAGGGGACATATTAAGTTTTTATGGCCAAAATGTGCTTTTCAGGGGCTGAAAAGCATGTTTTGGCCGAATATGATAATTTTCATTAAAACTTGATTTCTATCACTTCGAATGATGCCAAATGAATAACTTACTTGAATTGGACCATTTTACACTATGTCCATTGTAGATTTGTGTCTCCGACAGTTTGTTTGGTTGCAGGGGACATTTTCAGTTTTTATGGCCAAAATGTGCTTTTCAGGGGGTGAAAAGCATGTTTTGGCCGAGTATGATAATTTTCATTAAAACTTGATTTCTATCCATTTGAATGATGCCAAATGAATAACTTACTTGAATTGGACCATTTTACACTATGTCCATTGTAGATTTGTGTCTCTGACAGTTCGTTTGGTTGCAGGGGACATATTCAGTTTTTATGGCCAAAATGTGCTTTTCAGGGGCTGAAAAGCAAGTTTTGGCCGAGTTTGATAATTTTCATTAAAACTTAAATTCTATCACTTCGAATGATGCCAAATGAATAACTTACTTGAATTGGACCATTTTACACTATGTCCATTGTAGATTTGTGTCTCCGACAGTTCGTTTGGTTGCAGGGGACATATTAAGTTTTTATGGCCAAAATGTGCTTTTCAGGGGCTGAAAAGCATGTTTTGGCCGAGTATGATAATTTTCATTAAAACTTGATTTCTATCACTTCGAATGATGCCAAATGAATAACTTACTTGAATTGGACCATTTTACACTATGTCCATTGTAGATTTGTGTCTCCGACAGTTCGTTTGGTTGCAGGGGACATTTTCAGTTTTTATGGCCAAAATGTGCTTTTCAGGGGCTGAAAAGCATGTTTTGGCCGAGTTTGATAATTTTCATTAAAACTTGATTTCTATCACTTCGATTGATGCCAAATGAATAACTTACTTGAATTGGACCATTTTACACTATGTCCATTGTAGATTTGTGTCTCCGACAGTTCGTTTGGTTGCAGGGGACATATTAAGTTTTTATGGCCAAAATGTGCTTTTCAGGGGCTGAAAAGCATGTTTTGGCCGAGTATGATAATTTTCATTAAAACTTGATTTCTATCACTTCGAATGATGCCAAATGAATAACTTACTTGAATTGGACCATTTTACACTATGTCCATTGTAGATTTGTGTCTCCGACAGTTCGTTTGGTTGCAGGGGACATTTTCAGTTTTTATGGCCAAAATGTGCTTTTCAGGGGCTGAAAAGCATGTTTTGGCCGAGTTTGATAATTTTCATTTAAACTTGATTTCTATCACTTCGATTGATGCCAAATGAATAACTCACTTGAATTGGACCATTTTACACTATGTCCATTGTAGATTTGTGTCTCCGACAGTTCGTTTGGTTGCAGGGGACATTTTCAGTTTTTATGGCCAAAATGTGCTTTTCAGAGGCTGAAAAGCATGTTTTGGCCGAGTATGATGATTTACATTAAAACTTGATTTCTATCACTTCGAATGATGCCAAATGAATAACTTACTTGAATTGGACCATTTTACACTATGTCCATTGTAGATTTGTGTCTCCGACAGTTCGTTTGGTTGCAGGGGACATTTTCAGTTTTTATGGCCAAAATGTGCTTTTCAGGGGCTGAAAAGCATGTTTTGGCCGAGTTTGATAATTTTCATTTAAACTTGATTTCTATCACTTCGATTGATGCCAAATGAATAACTCACTTGAATTGGACCATTTTACACTATGTCCATTGTAGATTTGTGTCTCCGACAGTTCGTTTGGTTGCAGGGGACATTTTCAGTTTTTATGGCCAAAATGTGCTTTTCAGAGGCTGAAAAGCATGTTTTGGCCGAGTATGATGATTTACATTAAAACTTAATTTCTATCACTTCGAATGATGCCAAATGAATAACTTACTTGAATTGGACCATTTTACACTATGTCCATTGTAGATTTGTGTCTCTGACAGTTCGTTTGGTTGCAGGGGACATATTAAGTTTTTATGGCCAAAATGTGCTTTTCAGGGGCTGAAAAGCATGTTTTGGCCGAGTATGATAATTTTCATTAAAACTTGATTTCTATCACTTCGAATGATGCCAAATGAATAACTTACTTGAATTGGACCATTTTACACTATGTCCATTGTAGATTTGTGTCTCCGACAGTTCGTTTGGTTGCAGGGGACATTTTCAGTTTTTATGGCCAAAATGTGCTTTTCAGGGGCTGAAAAGCATGTTTTGGCCGAATATGATAATTTTCATTAAAACTTGATTTCTATCACTTCGAATGATGCAAAATGAATAACTTACTTGAATTGGACCATTTTACACTATGTCCATTGTAGATTTGTGTCTCCGACAGTTTGTTTGGTTGCAGGGGACATTTTCAGTTTTTATGGCCAAAATGTGCTTTTCAGGGGCTGAAAAGCATGTTTTGGCCGAGTATGATAATTTTCATTAAAACTTGATTTCTATCCATTTGAATGATGCCAAATGAATAACTTACTTGAATTGGACCATTTTACACTATGTCCATTGTAGATTTGTGTCTCTGACAGTTCGTTGAGTTGCAGGGGACATATTCAGTTTTTATGGCCAAAATGTGCTTTTCAGGGGCTGAAAAGCATGTTTTGGCCGAGTATGATAATTTTCATTAAAATTTGATTTCTATCACTTCGATTGATGCCAAATGAATAACTTACTTGAATTGGACCATTTTACACTATGTCCATTGTAGATTTGTGTCTCCGACAGTTCGTTTGGTTGCAGGGGACATATTAAGTTTTTATGGCCAAAATGTGCTTTTCAGGGGCTGAAAAGCATGTTTTGGCCGAGTATGATAATTTTCATTAAAACTTGATTTCTATCACTTCGAATGATGCCAAATGAATAACTTACTTGAATTGGACCATTTTACACTATGTCCATTGTAGATTTGTGTCTCCGACAGTTCGTTTGGTTGCAGGGGACATTTTCAGTTTTTATTGCCAAAATGTGCTTTTCAGGGGCTGAAAAGCATGTTTTGGCCGAGTTTGATAATTTTCATTTAAACTTGATTTCTATCACTTCGATTGATGCCAAATGAATAACTTACTTGAATTGGACCATTTTACACTATGTCCATTGTAGATTTGTGTCTCCGACAGTTCGTTTGGTTGCAGGGGACATTTTCAGTTTTTATGGCCAAAATGTGCTTTTCAGAGGCTGAAAAGCATGTTTTGGCCGAGTATGATAATTTACATTAAAACTTAATTTCTATCACTTCGAATGATGCCAAATGAATAACTTACTTGAATTGGACCATTTTACACTATGTCCATTGTAGATTTGTGTCTCTGACAGTTCGTTTGGTTGCAGGGGACATATTAAGTTTTTATGGCCAAAATGTGCTTTTCAGGGGCTGAAAAGCATGTTTTGGCCGAGTATGATAATTTTCATTAAAACTTGATTTCTATCACTTCGAATGATGCCAAATGAATAACTTACTTGAATTGGACCATTTTACACTATGTCCATTGTAGATTTGTGTCTCCGACAGTTCGTTTGGTTGCAGGGGACATTTTCAGTTTTTATGGCCAAAATGTGCTTTTCAGGGGCTGAAAAGCATGTTTTGGCCGAATATGATAATTTTCATTAAAACTTGATTTCTATCACTTCGAATGATGCAAAATGAATAACTTACTTGAATTGGACCATTTTACACTATGTCCATTGTAGATTTGTGTCTCCGACAGTTTGTTTGGTTGCAGGGGACATATTCAGTTTTTATGGCCGAAATAAGCATGTTTTGGCCGCGTATGATAATTTTCATTAAAACTTGATTTCTATCACTTCGAATGATGCTAAATGAATAACTTACTTGAATTGGACCATTTTACACTATGTCCATTGTAGATTTGTGTCTCCGACAGTTTGTTTGGTTGCAGGGGACATTTTCAGTTTTTATGGCCAAAATGTGCTTTTCAGGGGCTGAAAAGCATGTTTTGGCCGAGTATGATAATTTTCATTAAAACTTGATTTCTATCCATTTGAATGATGCCAAATGAATAACTTACTTGAATTGGACCATTTTACACTATGTCCAATGTAGATTTGTGTCTCCGACAGTTCGTTTGGTTGCAGGGGACATTTTCAGTTTTTATGGCCAAAATGTGCTTTTCAGGGGCTGAAAAGCATGTTTTGGCCGAGTTTGATAATTTTCATTTAAACTTAATTTCTATCACTTCGAATGATGCCAAATGAATAACTTACTTGAATTGGACCATTTTACACTATGTCCATTGTAGATTTGTGTCTCTGACAGTTCGTTTGGTTGCAGGGGACATATTAAGTTTTTATGGCCAAAATGTGCTTTTCAGGGGCTGAAAAGCATGTTTTGGCCGCGTATGATAATTTTCATTAAAACTTGATTTCTATCACTTTGAATGATGCCAAATGAATAACTTACTTGAATTGGACCATTTTACACTATGTCCATTGTAGATTTGTGTCTCCGACAGTTCGTTTGGTTGCAGGGGACATATTAAGTTTTTATGGCCAAAATGTGCTTTTCAGGGGCTGAAAAGCATGTTTTGGCCGAGTATGATAATTTTCATTAAAACTTGATTTCTATCACTTCGAATGATGCCAAATGAATAACTTACTTGAATTGGACCATTTTACACTCTGTCCATTGTAGATTTGTGTCTCCGACAGTTCGTTTGGTTGCAGGGGACATTTTCAGTTTTTATGGCCAAAATGTGCTTTTCAGGGGCTGAAAAGCATGTTTTGGCCGAGTTTGATAATTTTCATTTAAACTTGATTTCTATCACTTCGATTGATGCCAAATGAATAACTTACTTGAATTGGACCATTTTACACTATGTCCATTGTAGATTTGTGTCTCTGACAGTTCGTTTGGTTGCAGGGGACATATTAAGTTTTTATGGCCAAAATGTGCTTTTCAGAGGCTGAAAAGCATGTTTTGGCAGAGTATGATAATTTTCATTAAAACTTAATTTCTATCACTTCGAATGATGCCAAATGAATAACTTACTTGAATTGGACCATTTTACACTGTGTCCATTGTAGATTTGTGTCTCCGACAGTTTGTTTGGTTGCAGGGGACATTTTCAGTTTTTATGGCCAAAATGTGCTTTTCAGGGGCTGAAAAGCATGTTTTGGCCGAGTATGATAATTTTCATTAAAACTTGATTTCTATCCATTTGAATGATGCCAAATGAATAACTTACTTGAATTGGACCATTTTACACTATGTCCATTGTAGATTTGTGTCTCTGACAGTTCGTTGAGTTGCAGGGGACATATTCAGTTTTTATGGCCAAAATGTGCTTTTCAGGGGCTGAAAAAGCATGTTTTGGCCGAATATGATAATTTTCATTAAAACTTGATTTCTATCACTTCGAATGATGCCAAATGAATAACTTACTTGAATTGGAACATTTTACACTATGTCCATTGTAGATTTGTGTCTCTGACAGTTCGTTTGGTTGCAGGGGACATATTAAGTTTTTATGGCCAAAATGTGCTTTTCAGGGGCTGAAAAGCATGTTTTGGCCGAGTATGATAATTTTCATTAAAACTTGATTTCTATCACTTCGAATGATGCCAAATGAATAACTTACTTGAATTGGACCATTTTACACTATGTCCATTGTAGATTTGTGTCTCCGACAGTTCGTTTGGTTGCAGGGGACATTTTCAGTTTTTATGGCCAAAATGTGCTTTTCAGGGGCTGAAAAGCATGTTTTGGCCGAATATGATAATTTTCATTAAAACTTGATTTCTATCACTTCGAATGATGCCAAATGAATAACTTACTTGAATTGGACCATTTTACACTATGTCCATTGTAGATTTGTGTCTCCGACAGTTTGTTTGGTTGCAGGGGACATCTTCAGTTTTTATGGCCAAAATGTGCTTTTCAGGGGGTGAAAAGCATGTTTTGGCCGAGTATGATAATTTTCATTAAAACTTGATTTCTATCCATTTGAATGATGCCAAATGAATAACTTACTTGAATTGGACCATTTTACACTATGTCCATTGTAGATTTGTGTCTCTGACAGTTCGTTTGGTTGCAGGGGACATATTCAGTTTTTATGGCCAAAATGTGCTTTTCAGGGGCTGAAAAGCAAGTTTTGGCCGAGTTTGATAATTTTCATTAAAACTTAATTTCTATCACTTCGAATGATGCCAAATGAATAACTTACTTGAATTGGACCATTTTACACTATGTCCATTGTAGATTTGTGTCTCCGACAGTTCGTTTGGTTGCAGGGGACATATTAAGTTTTTATGGCCAAAATGTGCTTTTCAGGGGCTGAAAAGCATGTTTTGGCCGAGTATGATAATTTTCATTAAAACTTGATTTCTATCACTTCGAATGATGCCAAATGAATAACTTACTTGAATTGGACCATTTTACACTATGTCCATTGTAGATTTGTGTCTCCGACAGTTCGTTTGGTTGCAGGGGACATTTTCAGTTTTTATGGCCAAAATGTGCTTTTCAGGGGCTGAAAAGCATGTTTTGGCCGAGTTTGATAATTTTCATTAAAACTTGATTTCTATCACTTCGATTGATGCCAAATGAATAACTTACTTGAATTGGACCATTTTACACTATGTCCATTGTAGATTTGTGTCTCCGACAGTTCGTTTGGTTGCAGGGGACATATTAAGTTTTTATGGCCAAAATGTGCTTTTCAGGGGCTGAAAAGCATGTTTTGGCCGAGTATGATAATTTTCATTAAAACTTGATTTCTATCACTTCGAATGATGCCAAATGAATAACTTACTTGAATTGGACCATTTTACACTATGTCCATTGTAGATTTGTGTCTCCGACAGTTCGTTTGGTTGCAGGGGACATTTTCAGTTTTTATGGCCAAAATGTGCTTTTCAGGGGCTGAAAAGCATGTTTTGGCCGAGTTTGATAATTTTCATTTAAACTTGATTTCTATCACTTCGATTGATGCCAAATGAATAACTTACTTGAATTGGACCATTTTACACTATGTCCATTGTAGATTTGTGTCTCCGACAGTTCGTTTGGTTGCAGGGGACATTTTCAGTTTTTATGGCCAAAATGTGCTTTTCAGAGGCTGAAAAGCATGTTTTGGCCGAGTATGATAATTTACATTAAAACTTAATTTCTATCACTTCGAATGATGCCAAATGAATAACTTACTTGAATTGGACCATTTTACACTATGTCCATTGTAGATTTGTGTCTCTGACAGTTCGTTTGGTTGCAGGGGACATATTAAGTTTTTATGGCCAAAATGTGCTTTTCAGGGGCTGAAAAGCATGTTTTGGCCGAGTATGATAATTTTCATTAAAACTTGATTTCTATCACTTCGAATGATGCCAAATGAATAACTTACTTGAATTGGACCATTTTACACTATGTCCATTGTAGATTTGTGTCTCCGACAGTTCGTTTGGTTGCAGGGGACATATTAAGTTTTTATGGCCAAAATGTGCTTTTCAGGGGCTGAAAAGCATGTTTTGGCCGAGTATGATAATTTTCATTAAAACTTGATTTCTATCACTTCGAATGATGCCAAATGAATAACTTACTTGAATTGGACCATTTTACACTATGTCCATTGTAGATTTGTGTCTCCGACAGTTCGTTTGGTTGCAGGGGACATTTTCAGTTTTTATGGCCAAAATGTGCTTTTCAGGGGCTGAAAAGCATGTTTTGGCCGAGTTTGATAATTTTCATTTAAACTTGATTTCTATCACTTCGATTGATGCCAAATGAATAACTTACTTGAATTGGACCATTTTACACTATGTCCATTGTAGATTTGTGTCTCCGACAGTTCGTTTGGTTGCAGGGGACATTTTCAGTTTTTATGGCCAAAATGTGCTTTTCAGAGGCTGAAAAGCATGTTTTGGCCGAGTATGATAATTTACAATAAAACTTAATTTCTATCACTTCGAATGATGCCAAATGAATAACTTACTTGAATTGGACCATTTTACACTATGTCCATTGTAGATTTGTGTCTCTGACAGTTCGTTTGGTTGCAGGGGACATATTAAGTTTTTATGGCCAAAATGTGCTTTTCAGAGGCTGAAAAGCATGTTTTGGCAGAGTATGATAATTTTCATTAAAACTTAATTTCTATCACTTCGAATGATGCCAAATGAATAACTTACTTGAATTGGACCATTTTACACTATGTCCATTGTAGATTTGTGTCTCTGACAGTTCGTTTGGTTGCAGGGGACATATTCAGTTTTTATGGCCAAAATGTGCTTTTCAGGGGCTGAAAAGCATGTTTTGGCCGAATATGATAATTTTCATTAAAACTTGATTTCTATCACTTCGAATGATGCCAAATGAATAACTAACTTGAATTGGACCATTTTACACTGTGTCCATTGTAGATTTGTGTCTCCGACAGTTTGTTTGGTTGCAGGGGACATTTTCAGTTTTTATGGCCAAAATGTGCTTTTCAGGGGCTGAAAAGCATGTTTTGGCCGAGTATGATAATTTTCATTAAAACTTGATTTCTATCCATTTGAATGATGCCAAATGAATAACTTACTTGAATTGGACCATTTTACACTATGTCCATTGTAGATTTGTGTCTCTGACAGTTCGTTGAGTTGCAGGGGACATATTCAGTTTTTATGGCCAAAATGTGCTTTTCAGGGGCTGAAAAAGCATGTTTTGGCCGAATATGATAATTTTCATTAAAACTTGATTTCTATCACTTCGAATGATGCCAAATGAATAACTTACTTGAATTGGAACATTTTACACTATGTCCATTGTAGATTTGTGTCTCTGACAGTTCGTTTGGTTGCAGGGGACATATTCAGTTTTTATGGCCAAAATGTGCTTTTCAGGGGCTGAAAAGCATGTTTTGGCCGAATATGATAATTTTCATTAAAACTTGATTTCTATCACTTCGAATGATGCCAAATGAATAACTTACTTGAATTGGACCATTTTACACTGTGTCCATTGTAGATTTGTGTCTCCGACAGTTTGTTTGGTTGCAGGGGACATATTAAGTTTTTATGGCCAAAATGTGCTTTTCAGAGGCTGAAAAGCATGTTTTGGCAGAGTATGATAATTTTCATTAAAACTTAATTTCTATCACTTCGAATGATGCCAAATGAATAACTTACTTGAATTGGACCATTTTACACTATGTCCATTGTAGATTTGTGTCTCTGACAGTTCGTTTGGTTGCAGGGGACATATTCAGTTTTTATGGCCAAAATGTTCTTTTCAGGGGCTGAAAAGCATGTTTTGGCCGAATATGATAATTTTCATTAAAACTTGATTTCTATCACTTCGAATGATGCCAAATGAATAACTTACTTGAATTGGACCATTTTACACTGTGTCCATTGTAGATTTGTGTCTCCGACAGTTTGTTTGGTTGCAGGGGACATTTTCAGTTTTTATGGCCAAAATGTGCTTTTCAGGGGCTGAAAAGCATGTTTTGGCCGAGTATGATAATTTTCATTAAAACTTGATTTCTATCCATTTGAATGATGCCAAATGAATAACTTACTTGAATTGGACCATTTTACACTATGTCCATTGTAGATTTGTGTCTCTTACAGTTCGTTGAGTTGCAGGGGACATATTCAGTTTTTATGGCCAAAATGTGCTTTTCAGGGGCTGAAAAAGCATGTTTTGGCCGAATATGATAATTTTCATTAAAACTTGATTTCTATCACTTCGAATGATGCCAAATGAATAACTTACTTGAATTGGAACATTTTACACTATGTCCATTGTAGATTTGTGTCTCCGACAGTTCGTTTGGTTGCAGGGGACATATTAAGTTTTTATGGCCAAAATGTGCTTTTCAGGGGCTGAAAAGCATGTTTTGGCCGAGTTTGATAATTTTCATTTAAACTTGATTTCTATCACTTCGATTGATGCCAAATGAATAACTTACTTGAATTGGACCATTTTACACTATGTCCATTGTAGATTTGTGTCTCCGACAGTTCGTTTGGTTGCAGGGGACATTTTCAGTTTTTATGGCCAAAATGTGCTTTTCAGAGGCTGAAAAGCATGTTTTGGCCGAGTATGATAATTTACATTAAAACTTAATTTCTATCACTTCGAATGATGCCAAATGAATAACTTACTTGAATTGGACCATTTTACACTATGTCCATTGTAGATTTGTGTCTCCGACAGTTCGTTTGGTTGCAGGGGACATATTAAGTTTTTATGGCCAAAATGTGCTTTTCAGGGGCTGAAAAGCATGTTTTGGCCGAGTATGATAATTTTCATTAAAACTTGATTTCTATCACTTCGAATGATGCCAAATGAATAACTTACTTGAATTGGACCATTTTACACTATGTCCATTGTAGATTTGTGTCTCCGACAGTTCGTTTGGTTGCAGGGGACATTTTCAGTTTTTATGGCCAAAATGTGCTTTTCAGGGGCTGAAAAGCATGTTTTGGCCGAGTTTGATAATTTTCATTTAAACTTGATTTCTATCACTTCGATTGATGCCAAATGAATAACTTACTTGAATTGGACCATTTTACACTATGTCCATTGTAGATTTGTGTCTCTGACAGTTCGTTTGGTTGCAGGGGACATATTAAGTTTTTATGGCCAAAATGTGCTTTTCAGAGGCTGAAAAGCATGTTTTGGCAGAGTATGATAATTTTCATTAAAACTTAATTTCTATCACTTCGAATGATGCCAAATGAATAACTTACTTGAATTGGACCATTTTACACTATGTCCATTGTAGATTTGTGTCTCTGACAGTTCGTTTGGTTGCAGGGGACATATTCAGTTTTTTATGGCCAAAATGTGCTTTTCAGGGGCTGAAAAGCATGTTTTGGCCGAATATGATAATTTTCATTAAAACTTGATTTCTATCACTTCGAATGATGCCAAATGAATAACTTACTTGAATTGGACCATTTTACACTGTGTCCATTGTAGATTTGTGTCTCCGACAGTTTGTTTGGTTGCAGGGGACATTTTCAGTTTTTATGGCCAAAATGTGCTTTTCAGGGGCTGAAAAGCATGTTTTGGCCGAGTATGATAATTTTCATTAAAACTTGATTTCTATCCATTTGAATGATGCCAAATGAATAACTTACTTGAATTGGACCATTTTACACTATGTCCATTGTAGATTTGTGTCTCTGACAGTTCGTTGAGTTGCAGGGGACATATTCAGTTTTTATGGCCAAAATGTGCTTTTCAGGGGATGAAAAAGCATGTTTTGGCCGAATATGATAATTTTCATTAAAACTTGATTTCTATCACTTCGAATGATGCCAAATGAATAACTTACTTGAATTGGAACATTTTACACTATGTCCATTGTAGATTTGTGTCTCTGACAGTTCGTTTGGTTGCAGGGGACATATTAAGTTTTTATGGCCAAAATGTGCTTTTCAGGGGCTGAAAAGCATGTTTTGGCCGAGTATGATAATTTTCATTAAAACTTGATTTCTATCACTTCGAATGATGCCAAATGAATAACTTACTTGAATTGGACCATTTTACACTATGTCCATTGTAGATTTGTGTCTCCGACAGTTCGTTTGGTTGCAGGGGACATTTTCAGTTTTTATGGCCAAAATGTGCTTTTCAGGGGGTGAAAAGCATGTTTTGGCCGAGTATGATAATTTTCATTAAAACTTGATTTCTATCCATTTGAATGATGCCAAATGAATAACTTACTTGAATTGGACCATTTTACACTATGTCCATTGTAGATTTGTGTCTCTGACAGTTCGTTTGGTTGCAGGGGACATATTCAGTTTTTATGGCCAAAATGTGCTTTTCAGGGGCTGAAAAGCAAGTTTTGGCCGAGTTTGATAATTTTCATTAAAACTTAATTTCTATCACTTCGAATGATGCCAAATGAATAACTTACTTGAATTGGACCATTTTACACTATGTCCATTGTAGATTTGTGTCTCCGACAGTTCGTTTGGTTGCAGGGGACATTTTCAGTTTTTATGGCCAAAATGTGCTTTTCAGGGGGTGAAAAGCATGTTTTGGCCGAGTATGATAATTTTCATTAAAACTTGATTTCTATCCATTTGAATGATGCCAAATGAATAACTTACTTGAATTGGACCATTTTACACTATGTCCATTGTAGATTTGTGTCTCTGACAGTTCGTTTGGTTGCAGGGGACATATTCAGTTTTTATGGCCAAAATGTGCTTTTCAGGGGCTGAAAAGCAAGTTTTGGCCGAGTTTGATAATTTTCATTAAAACTTAATTTCTATCACTTCGAATGATGCCAAATGAATAACTTACTTGAATTGGACCATTTTACACTATGTCCATTGTAGATTTGTGTCTCTGACAGTTCGTTTGGTTGCAGGGGACATATTCAGTTTTTATGGCCAAAATGTGCTTTTCAGGGGCTGAAAAGCATGTTTTGGCCGAATATGATAATTTTCATTAAAACTTGATTTCTATCACTTCGAATGATGCCAAATGAATAACTTACTTGAATTGGACCATTTTACACTATGTCCATTGTAGATTTGTGTCTCCGACAGTTTGTTTGGTTGCAGGGGACATTTTCAGTTTTTATGGCCAAAATGTGCTTTTCAGGGGCTGAAAAGCATGTTTTGGCCGAGTATGATAATTTTCATTAAAACTTGATTTCTATCCATTTGAATGATGCCAAATGAATAACTTACTTGAATTGGACCATTTTACACTATGTCCATTGTAGATTTGTGTCTCTGACAGTTCGTTTGGTTGCAGGGGACATATTCAGTTTTTATGGCCAAAATGTGCTTTTCAGGGGCTGAAAAGCATGTTTTGGCCGAATATG
Source organism: Stigmatopora argus (assembly GCF_051989625.1). Classification (NCBI taxonomy): domain Eukaryota; kingdom Metazoa; phylum Chordata; class Actinopteri; order Syngnathiformes; family Syngnathidae; genus Stigmatopora; species Stigmatopora argus. The sequence goes on along the minus strand of NW_027520062.1, from coordinate 240,839 downwards.
ATAATTTTCATTAAAACTTGATTTCTATCACTTCGAATGATGCCAAATGAATAACTTACTTGAATTGGACCATTTTACACTATGTCCATTGTAGATTTGTGTCTCTGACAGTTCGTTTGGTTGCAGGGGACATATTAAGTTTTTATGGCCAAAATGTGCTTTTCAGGGGCTGAAAAGCATGTTTTGGCCGAGTATGATAATTTTCATTAAAACTTGATTTCTATCCATTTGAATTATGCCAAATGAATAACTTACTTGAATTGGACCATTTTACACTATGTCCATTGTAGATTTGTGTCTCTGACAGTTCGTTTGGTTGCAGGGGACATATTCAGTTTTTATGGCCAAAATGTGCTTTTCAGGGGCTGAAAAGCATGTTTTGGCTGAATATGATAATTTTCATTAAAACTTGATTTCTATCACTTCGAATGATGCCAAATGAATAACTTACTTGAATTGGACCATTTTACACTATGTCCATTGTAGATTTGTGTCTCTGACAGTTCGTTTGGTTGCAGGGGACATATTCAGTTTTTATGGCCAAAATGTGCTTTTCAGGGGCTGAAAAGCATGTTTTGGCCGAATATGATAATTTTCATTAAAACTTGATTTCTATCACTTCGAATGATGCCAAATGAATAACTTTCTTGAATTGGACCATTTTACACTATGTCCATTGTAGATTTGTGTCTCTGACAGTTCGTTTGGTTGCAGGGGACATATTAAGTTTTTATGGCCAAAATGTGCTTTTCAGGGGCTGAAAAGCATGTTTTGGCCGAGTATGATAATTTTCATTAAAACTTGATTTCTATCACTTCGAATGATGCCAAATGAATAACTTACTTGAATTGGACCATTTTACACTATGTCCATTGTAGATTTGTGTCTCCGACAGTTCGTTTGGTTGCAGGGGACATTTTCAGTTTTTATGGCCAAAATGTGCTTTTCAGGGGCTGAAAAGCATGTTTTGGCCGAGTATGATAATTTTCATTAAAACTTGATTTCTATCCATTTGAATGATGCCAAATGAATAACTTACTTGAATTGGACCATTTTACACTATGTCCATTGTAGATTTGTGTCTCTGACAGTTCGTTTGGTTGCAGGGGACATATTCAGTTTTTATGGCCAAAATGTGCTTTTCAGGGGCTGAAAAGCATGTTTTGGCCGAATATGATAATTTTCATTAAAACTTGATTTCTATCACTTCGAATGATGCCAAATGAATAACTTACTTGAATTGGACCATTTTACACTATGTCCATTGTAGATTTGTGTCTCTGACAGTTCGTTTGGTTGCAGGGGACATATTCAGTTTTTATGGCCAAAATGTGCTTTTCAGGGGCTGAAAAGCATGTTTTGGCCGAATATGATAATTTTCATTAAAACTTGATTTCTATCACTTCGAATGATGCCAAATGAATAACTTACTTGAATTGGACAATTTTACACTATGTCCATTGTAGATTTGTGTCTCCGACAGTTTGTTTGGTTGCAGGGGACATTTTCAGTTTTTATGGCCAAAATGTGCTTTTCAGGGGCTGAAAAGCATGTTTTGGCCGAGTATGATAATTTTCATTAAAACTTGATTTCTATCCATTTGAATGATGCCAAATGAATAACTTACTTGAATTGGACCATTTTACACTATGTCCATTGTAGATTTGTGTCTCTGACAGTTCGTTTGGTTGCAGGGGACATATTCAGTTTTTATGGCCAAAATGTGCTTTTCAGGGGCTGAAAAGCATGTTTTGGCCGAGTTTGATAATTTTCATTAAAACTTAATTTCTATCACTTCGAATGATGCCAAATGAATAATTTACTTGAATTGGACCATTTTACACTATGTCCATTGTAGATTTGTATCTCTGACAGTTCGTTTGGTTGCAGGGGACATATTCAGTTTTTATGGCCAAAATGTGCTTTTCAGGGGCTGAAAAGCACGTTTTGGCAGAATATGATAATTTTCATTAAAACTTGATTTCTATCCATTCGAATGATGCCAAATGAATATCTTACTTGAATTGGACCATTTTACACTATGTCCATTGTAGATTTGTTTCTCTGACAGTTCGTTTGGTTGCAGGGGACATATTCAGTTTTTATGGCCAAAATGTGCTTTTCAGGGGCTGAAAAGCATGTTTTGGCCGAGTATGATAATTTTCATTAAAACTTGATTTCTATCACTTCGAATGATGCCAAATGAATAACTTACTTGAATTGGACCATTTTACACTATGTCCATTGTAGATTTGTGTCTCTGACAGTTCGTTTGGTTGCAGGGGACATTTTCAGTTTTTATGGCCAAAATGTGCTTTTCAGAGGCTGAAAAGCATGTTTTGGCAGAGTATGATAATTTTCATTAAAACTTAATTTCTATCACTTCGAATGATGCCAAATGAATAACTTACTTGAATTGGACCATTTTACACTATGTCCATTGTAGATTTGTGTCTCTGACAGTTCGTTTGGTTGCAGGGGACATATTCAGTTTTTATGGCCAAAATGTGCTTTTCAGGGGCTGAAAAGCATGTTTTGGCCGAATATGATAATTTTCATTAAAACTTGATTTCTATCACTTCGAATGATGCCAAATGAATAACTTACTTGAATTGGACCATTTTACACTATGTCCATTGTAGATTTGTGTCTCTGACAGTTCGTTTGGTTGCAGGGGACATATTCAGTTTTTATGGCCAAAATGTGCTTTTCAGGGGCTGAAAAGCATGTTTTGGCCGAATATGATAATTTTCATTAAAACTTGATTTCTATCACTTCGAATGATGCCAAATGAATAACATACTTGAATTGGACCATTTTACACTATGTCCATTGTAGATTTGTGTCTCCGACAGTTTGTTTGGTTGCAGGGGACATTTTCAGTTTTTATGGCCAAAATGTGCTTTTCAGGGGCTGAAAAGCATGTTTTGGCCGAGTATGATAATTTTCATTAAAACTTGATTTCTATCCATTTGAATGATGCCAAATGAATAACTTACTTGAATTGGACCATTTTACACTATGTCCATTGTAGATTTGTGTCTCTGACAGGTCGTTTGGTTGCAGGGGACATATTCAGTTTTTATGGCCAAAATGTGCTTTTCAGCGGCTGAAAAGCATGTTTTGGCCGAATATGATAATTTTCATTAAAACTTGATTTCTATCACTTCGAATGATGCCAAATGAATAACTTTCTTGAATTGGACCATTTTACACTATGTCCATTGTAGATTTGTGTCTCTGACAGTTCGTTTGGTTGCAGGGGACATATTAAGTTTTTATGGCCAAAATGTGCTTTTCAGGGGCTGAAAAGCATGTTTTGGCCGAGTATGATAATTTTCATTAAAACTTGATTTCTATCCATTTGAATGATGCCAAATGAATAACTTACTTGAATTGGACCATTTTACACTATGTCCATTGTAGATTTGTGTCTCTGACAGTTCGTTTGGTTGCAGGGGACATATTCAGTTTTTATGGCCAAAATGTGCTTTTCAGGGGCTGAAAAGCATGTTTTGGCCGAGTATGATAATTTTCATTAAAACTTGATTTCTATCCATTTGAATGATGCCAAATGAATAACTTACTTGAATTGGACCATTTTACACTATGTCCATTGTAGATTTGTGTCTCTGACAGTTCGTTTGGTTGCAGGGGACATATTCAGTTTTTATGGCCAAAATGTGCTTTTCAGGGGCTGAAAAGCATGTTTTGGCCGAGTTTGATAATTTTCATTAAAACTTAATTTCTATCACTTCGAATGATGCCAAATGAATAATTTACTTGAATTGGACCATTTTACACTATGTCCATTGTAGATTTGTATCTCTGACAGTTCGTTTGGTTGCAGGGGACATATTCAGTTTTTATGGCCAAAATGTGCTTTTCAGGGGCTGAAAAGCACGTTTTGGCAGAATATGATAATTTTCATTAAAACTTGATTTCTATCCATTCGAATGATGCCAAATGAATATCTTACTTGAATTGGACCATTTTACACTATGTCCATTGTAGATTTGTTTCTCTGACAGTTCGTTTGGTTGCAGGGGACATATTCAGTTTTTATGGCCAAAATGTGCTTTTCAGGGGCTGAAAAGCATGTTTTGGCCGAGTATGATAATTTTCATTAAAACTTGATTTCTATCACTTCGAATGATGCCAAATGAATAACTTACTTGAATTGGACCATTTTACACTATGTCCATTGTAGATTTGTGTCTCTGACAGTTCGTTTGGTTGCAGGGGACATTTTCAGTTTTTATGGCCAAAATGTGCTTTTCAGAGGCTGAAAAGCATGTTTTGGCAGAGTATGATAATTTTCATTAAAACTTGATTTCTATCACTTCGAATGATGCCAAATGAATAACTTACTTGAATTGGACCATTTTACACTATGTCCATTGTAGATTTGTGTCTCTGACAGTTCGTTTGGTTGCAGGGGACATATTCAGTTTTTATGGCCAAAATGTGCTTTTCAGGGGCTGAAAAGCATGTTTTGGCCGAATATGATAATTTTCATTAAAACTTGATTTCTATCACTTCGAATGATGCCAAATGAATAACATACTTGAATTGGACCATTTTACACTATGTCCATTGTAGATTTGTGTCTCCGACAGTTTGTTTGGTTGCAGGGGACATTTTCAGTTTTTATGGCCAAATGTGCTTTTCAGGGGCTGAAAAGCATGTTTTGGCCGAGTATGATAATTTTCATTAAAACTTGATTTCTATCCATTTGAATGATGTCAAATGAATAACTTACTTGAATTGGACCATTTTACACTATGTCCATTGTAGATTTGTGTCTCTGACAGTTCGTTTGGTTGCAGGGGACATATTCAGTTTTTATGGCCAAAATGTGCTTTTCAGGGGCTGAAAAGCATGTTTTGGCCGAATATGATAATTTTCATTAAAACTTGATTTCTATCACTTCGAATGATGCCAAATGAATAACTTACTTGAATTGGACCATTTTACACTATGTCCATTGTAGATTTGTGTCTCTGACAGTTCGTTTGGTTGCAGGGGACATATTAAGTTTTTATGGCCAAAATGTGCTTTTCAGGGGCTGAAAAGCATGTTTTGGCCGAGTATGATAATTTTCATTAAAACTTGATTTCTATCACTTCGAATGATGCCAAATGAATAACTTACTTGAATTGGACCATTTTACACTATGTCCATTGTAGATTTGTGTCTCTGACAGTTCGTTTGGTTGCAGGGGACATTTTCAGTTTTTATGGCCAAAATGTGCTTTTCAGAGGCTGAAAAGCATGTTTTGGCAGAGTATGATAATTTTCATTAAAACTTAATTTCTATCACTTCGAATGATGCCAAATGAATAACTTACTTGAATTGGACCATTTTACACTATGTCCATTGTAGATTTGTGTCTCTGACAGTTCGTTTGGTTGCAGGGGACATATTCAGTTTTTATGGCCAAAATGTGCTTTTCAGAGGCTGAAAAGCATGTTTTGGCCGAATATGATAATTTTCATTAAAACTTGATTTCTATCACTTCGAATGATGCCAAATGAATAACTTACTTGAATTGGACCATTTTACACTATGTCCATTGTAGATTTGTGTCTCTGACAGTTCGTTTGGTTGCAGGGGACATATTCAGTTTTTATGGCCAAAATGTGCTTTTCAGGGGCTGAAAAGCATGTTTTGGCCGAATATGATAATTTTCATTAAAACTTGATTTCTATCACTTCGAATGATGCCAAATGAATAACATACTTGAATTGGACCATTTTACTCTATGTCCATTGTAGATTTGTGTCTCCGACAGTTTGTTTGGTTGCAGGGGACATTTTCAGTTTTTATGGCCAAAATGTGCTTTTCAGGGGCTGAAAAGCATGTTTTGGCCGAGTATGATAATTTTCATTAAAACTTGATTTCTATCCATTTGAATGATGTCAAATGAATAACTTACTTGAATTGGACCATTTTACACTATGTCCATTGTAGATTTGTGTCTCTGACAGTTCGTTTGGTTGCAGGGGACATATTCAGTTTTTATGGCCAAAATGTGCTTTTCAGGGGCTGAAAAGCATGTTTTGGCCGAATATGATAATTTTCATTAAAACTTGATTTCTATCACTTCGAATGATGCCAAATGAATAACTTACTTTAATTGGACCATTTTACACTATGTCCATTGTAGATTTGTGTCTCCGACAGTTCGTTTGGTTGCAGGGGACATTTTCAGTTTTTATGGCCAAAATGTGCTTTTCAGGGGCTGAAAAGCATGTTTTGGCCGAATATGATAATTTTCATTAAAACTTGATTTCTATCACTTCGAATGATGCCAAATGAATAACTTACTTGAATTGGACCATTTTACACTATGTCCATTGTAGATTTGTGTCTCCGACAGTTTGTTTGGTTGCAGGGGACATTTTCAGTTTTTATGGCCAAAATGTGCTTTTCAGGGGCTGAAAAGCATGTTTTGGCCGAGTATGATAATTTTCATTAAAACTTGATTTCTATCCATTTGAATGATGCCAAATGAATAACTTACTTGAATTGGACCATTTTACAATATGTCCATTGTAGATTTGTGTCTCTGACAGTTCGTTTGGTTGCAGGGGACATATTCAGTTTTTATGGCCAAAATGTGCTTTTCAGGGGCTGAAAAGCATGTTTTGGCCGAATATGATAATTTTCATTAAAACTTGATTTCTATCACTTCGAATGATGCCAAATGAATAACTTACTTGAATTGGACCATTTTACACTATGTCCATTGTAGATTTGTGTCTCTGACAGTTCGTTTGGTTGCAGGGGACATATTCAGTTTTTATGGCCAAAATGTGCTTTTCAGGGGCTGAAAAGCATGTTTTTGCCGAATATGATAATTTTCATTAAAACTTGATTTTTTATCACTTCGAATGATGCAAAATGAATAACTTACTTGAATTGGACCATTTTACACTATGTCCATTGTAGATTTGTGTCTCCGACAGTTTGTTTGGTTGCAGGGGACATTTTCAGTTTTTATGGCCAAAATGTGCTTTTCAGGGGCTGAAAAGCATGTTTTGGCCGAGTATGATAATTTTCATTAAAACTTGATTTCTATCCATTTGAATGATGCCAAATGAATAACTTACTTGAATTTGACCATTTTACACTATGTCCATTGTAGATTTGTGTCTCTGACAGTTCGTTTGGTTGCAGGGGACATATTCAGTTTTTATGGCCAAAATGTGCTTTTCAGGGGCTGAAAAGCATGTTTTGGCCGAATATGATAATTTTCATTAAAACTTGATTTCTATCACTTCGAATGATGCCAAATGAATAACTTACTTGAATTGGACCATTTTACACTATGTCCATTGTAGATTTGTGTCTCTGACAGTTCGTTTGGTTGCAGGGGACATATTCAGTTTTTATGGCCAAAATGTGCTTTTCAGGGGCTGAAAAGCATGTTTTGGACGAATATGATAATTTTCATTAAAACTTGATTTCTATCACTTCGAATGATGCCAAATGAATAACTTACTTGAATTGGACCATTTTACACTATGTCCATTGTAGATTTGTGTCTCTGACAGTTCGTTTGGTTGCAGGGGACATATTCAGTTTTTATGGCCAAAATGTGCTTTTCAGGGGCTGAAAAGCATGTTTTGGCCGAATATGATAATTTTCATTAAAACTTGATTTCTATCACTTCGAATGATGCCAAATGAATAACTTACTTGAAGTGGACCATTTTACACTATGTCCATTGTAGATTTGTGTCTCCGACAGTTTGTTTGGTTGCAGGGGACATTTTCAGTTTTTATGGCCAAAATGTGCTTTTCAGGGGCTGAAAAGCATGTTTTGGCCGAGTATGATAATTTTCATTAAAACTTGATTTCTATCCATTTGAATGATGCCAAATGAATAACTTACTTGAATTGGACCATTTTACACTATGTCCATTCTAGATTTGTGTCTCTGACAGTTCGTTTGGTTGCAGGGGACATATTCAGTTTTTATGGCCAAAATGTGCTTTTCAGGGGCTGAAAAGCATGTTTTGGCCGAATATGATAATTTTCATTAAAACTTGATTTCTATCACTTCGAATGATGCCAAATGAATAACTTACTTGAATTGGACCATTTTACACTATGTCCATTGTAGATTTGTGTCTCTGACAGTTCGTTTGGTTGCAGGGGACATATTCAGTTTTTATGGCCAAAATGTGCTTTTCAGGGGCTGAAAAGCATGTTTTGGCCGAGTATGATAATTTTCATTAAAACTTGATTTCTATCCATTTGAATGATGCCAAATGAATAACTTACTTGAATTGGACCATTTTACACTATGTCCATTGTAGATTTGTGTCTCTGACAGTTCGTTTGGTTGCAGGGGACATATTAAGTTTTTATGGCCAAAATGTGCTTTTCAGGGGCTGAAAAGCATGTTTTGGCCGAGTATGATAATTTTCATTAAATTTTGATTTCTATCACTTCGAATGATGCCAAATGAATAACTTACTTGAATTGGACCATTTTACACTATGTCCATTGTAGATTTGTGTCTCCGACAGTTCGTTTGGTTGCAGGGGACATTTTCAGTTTTTATGGCCAAAATGTGCTTTTCAGGGGCTGAAAAGCATGTTTTGGCCGAATATGATAATTTTCATTAAAACTTGATTTCTATCACTTCGAATGATGCCAAATGAATAACTTACTTGAATTGGACCATTTTACACTATGTCCATTGTAGATTTGTGTCTCTGACAGTTCGTTTGGTTGCAGGGGACATATTCAGTTTTTATGGCCAAAATGTGCTTTTCAGGGGCTGAAAAGCATGTTTTGGCCGAATATGATAATTTTCATTAAAACTTGATTTCTATCACTTCGAATGATGCCAAATGAATAACTTACTTGAATTGGACCATTTTACACTATGTCCATTGTAGATTTGTGTCTCCGACAGTTTGTTTGGTTGCAGAGGACATTTTCAGTTTTTATGGCCAAAATGTGCTTTTCAGGGGCTGAAAAGCATGTTTTGGCCGAGTATGATAATTTTCATTAAAACTTGATTTCTATCCATTTGAATGATGCCAAATGAATAACTTACTTGAATTGGACCATTTTACACTATCTCCATTGTAGATTTGTGTCTCTGACAGTTCGTTTGGTTGCAGGGGACATATTCAGTTTTTATGGCCAAAATGTGCTTTTCAGGGGCTGAAAAGCATGTTTTGGCGCAATATGATAATTTTCATTAAAACTTGATTTCTATCACTTCGAATGATGCCAAATGAATAACTTACTTGAATTGGACCATTTTACACTATGTCCATTGTAGATTTGTGTCTCTGACAGTTCGTTTGGTTGCAGGGGACATATTAAGTTTTTATGGCCAAAATGTGCTTTTCAGGGGCTGAAAAGCATGTTTTGGCAGAGTATGATAATTTTCATTAAAACTTGATTTCTATCACTTCGAATGATGCCAAATGAATAAATTACTTGAATTGGACCATTTTACACTATGTCCATTGTAGATTTGTGTCTCCGACAGTTCGTTTGGTTGCAGGGGACATTTTCAGTTTTTATGGCCAAAATGTGCTTTTCAGGGGCTGAAAAGCATGTTTTGGCCGAGTATGATAATTTTCATTAAAACTTGATTTCTATCACTTCGAATGATGCCAAATGAATAACTTACTTGAATTGGACCATTTTACACTATGTCCATTGTAGATTTGTGTCTCCGACAGTTTGTTTGGTTGCAGGGGACATTTTCAGTTTTTATGGCCAAAATGTGCTTTTCAGGGGCTGAAAAGCATGTTTTGGCCGAGTATGATAATTTTCATTAAAACTTGATTTCTATCCATTTGAATGATGCCAAATGAATAACTTACTTGAATTGGACCATTTTACACTATGTCCATTGTAGATTTGTGTCTCTGACAGTTCGTTTGGTTGCAGGGGACATATTCAGTTTTTATGGCCAAAATGTGCTTTTCAGGGGCTGAAAAGCATGTTTTGGCCGAATATGATAATTTTCATTAAAACTTGATTTCTATCACTTCGAATGATGCCAAATGAATAACTTACTTGAATTGGACCATTTTACACTATGTCCATTGTAGATTTGTGTCTCTGACAGTTCGTTTGGTTGCAGGGGACATATTAAGTTTTTATGGCCAAAATGTGCTTTTCAGGGGCTGAAAAGCATGTTTTGGCCGAGTATGATAATTTTCATTAAAACTTGATTTCTATCCATTTGAATTATGCCAAATGAATAACTTACTTGAATTGGACCATTTTACACTATGTCCATTGTAGATTTGTGTCTCTGACAGTTCGTTTGGTTGCAGGGGACATATTCAGTTTTTATGGCCAAAATGTGCTTTTCAGGGGCTGAAAAGCATGTTTTGGCTGAATATGATAATTTTCATTAAAACTTGATTTCTATCACTTCGAATGATGCCAAATGAATAACTTACTTGAATTGGACCATTTTACACTATGTCCATTGTAGATTTGTGTCTCTGACAGTTCGTTTGGTTGCAGGGGACATATTAAGTTTTTATGGCCAAAATGTGCTTTTCAGGGGCTGAAAAGCATGTTTTGGCCGAGTATGATAATTTTCATTAAAACTTGATTTCTATCCATTTGAATGATGCCAAATGAATAACTTACTTGAATTGGACCATTTTACACAATGTCCATTGTAGATTTGTGTCTCTGACAGTTCGTTTGGTTGCAGGGGACATATTCAGTTTTTATGGCCAAAATGTGCTTTTCAGGGGCTGAAAAGCATGTTTTGGCCGAATATGATAATTTTCATTAAAACTTGATTTCTATCACTTCGAATGATGCCAAATGAATAACTTACTTGAATTGGACCATTTTACACTATGTCCATTGTAGATTTGTGTCTCTGACAGTTCGTTTGGTTGCAGGGGACATATTCAGTTTTTATGGCCAAAATGTGCTTTTCAGGGGCTGAAAAGCATGTTTTGGCCGAATATGATAATTTTCATTAAAACTTGATTTCTATCACTTCGAATGATGCCAAATGAATAACTTACTTGAATTGGACCATTTTACACTATGTCCATTGTAGATTTGTGTCTCCGACAGTTTGTTTGGTTGCAGAGGACATTTTCAGTTTTTATGGCCAAAATGTGCTTTTCAGGGGCTGAAAAGCATGTTTTGGCCGAGTATGATAATTTTCATTAAAACTTGATTTCTATCCATTTGAATGATGCCAAATGAATAACTTACTTGAATTGGACCATTTTACACTATGTCCATTGTAGATTTGTGTCTCTGACAGTTCGTTTGGTTGCAGGGGACATATTCAGTTTTTATGGCCAAAATGTGCTTTTCAGGGGCTGAAAAGCATGTTTTGGCCGAATATGATAATTTTCATTAAAACTTGATTTCTATCACTTCGAATGATGCCAAATGAATAACTTACTTGAATTGGACCATTTTACACTATGTCCATTGTAGATTTGTGTCTCTGACAGTTCGTTTGGTTGCAGGGGACATATTAAGTTTTTATGGCCAAAATGTGCTTTTCAGGGGCTGAAAAGCATGTTTTGGCCGAGTATGATAATTTTCATTAAAACTTGATTTCTATCACTTCGAATGATGCCAAATGAATAAATTACTTGAATTGGACCATTTTACACTATGTCCATTGTAGATTTGTGTCTCCGACAGTTCGTTTGGTTGCAGGGGACATTTTCAGTTTTTATGGCCAAAATGTGCTTTTCAGGGGCTGAAAAGCATGTTTTGGCCGAGTATGATAATTTTCATTAAAACTTGATTTCTATCCATTTGAATGATGCCAAATGAATAACTTACTTGAATTGGACCATTTTACACAATGTCCATTGTAGATTTGTGTCTCTGACAGTTCGTTTGGTTGCAGGGGACATATTCAGTTTTTATGGCCAAAATGTGCTTTTCAGGGGCTGAAAAGCATGTTTTGGCCGAATATGATAATTTTCATTAAAACTTGATTTCTATCACTTCGAATGATGCCAAATGAATAACTTACTTGAATTGAAACATTTTACACTATGTCCATTGTAGATTTGTGTCTCTGACAGTTCGTTTGGTTGCAGGGGACATATTCAGTTTTTATGGCCAAAATGTGCTTTTCAGGGGCTGAAAAGCATGTTTTGGCCGAATATGATAATTTTCATTAAAACTTGATTTCTATCACTTCGAATGATGCCAAATGAATAACTTACTTGAATTGGACCATTTTACACTATGTCCATTGTAGATTTGTGTCTCTGACAGTTCGTTTGGTTGCAGGGGACATATTCAGTTTTTATGGCCAAAATGTGCTTTTCAGGGGCTGAAAAGCATGTTTTGGCCGAATATGATAATTTTCATTAAAACTTGATTTCTATCACTTCGAATGATGCCAAATGAATAACTTACTTGAATTGGACCATTTTACACTATGTCCATTGTAGATTTGTGTCTCCGACAGTTTGTTTGGTTGCAGGGGACATTTTCAGTTTTTATGGCCAAAATGTGCTTTTCAGGGGCTGAAAAGCATGTTTTGGCCGAGTATGATAATTTTCATTAAAACTTGATTTCTATCCATTTGAATGATGCCAAATGAATAACTTACTTGAATTGGACCATTTTACACTATGTCCATTGTAGATTTGTGTCTCTGACAGTTCGTTTGGTTGCAGGGGACATATTCAGTTTTTATGGCCAAAATGTGCTTTTCAGGGGCTGAAAAGCATGTTTTGGCCGAATATGATAATTTTCATTAAAACTTGATTTCTATCACTTCGAATGATGCCAAATGAATAACTTTCTTGAATTGGACCATTTTACACTATGTCCATTGTAGATTTGTGTCTCTGACAGTTCGTTTGGTTGCAGGGGACATATTAAGTTTTTATGGCCAAAATGTGCTTTTCAGGGGCTGAAAAGCATGTTTTGGCCGAGTATGATAATTTTCATTAAAACTTGATTTCTATCACTTCGAATGATGCCAAATGAATAACTTACTTGAATTGGACCATTTTACACTATGTCCATTGTAGATTTGTGTCTCCGACAGTTCGTTTGGTTGCAGGGGACATTTTCAGTTTTTATGGCCAAAATGTGCTTTTCAGGGGCTGAAAAGCATGTTTTGGCCGAGTATGATAATTTTCATTAAAACTTGATTTCTATCCATTTGAATGATGCCAAATGAATAACTTACTTGAATTGGACCATTTTACACTATGTCCATTGTAGATTTGTGTCTCTGACAGTTCGTTTGGTTGCAGGGGACATATTCAGTTTTTATGGCCAAAATGTGCTTTTCAGGGGCTGAAAAGCATGTTTTGGCCGAATATGATAATTTTCATTAAAACTTGATTTCTATCACTTCGAATGATGCCAAATGAATAACTTACTTGAATTGGACCATTTTACACTATGTCCATTGTAGATTTGTGTCTCTGACAGTTCGTTTGGTTGCAGGGGACATATTCAGTTTTTATGGCCAAAATGTGCTTTTCAGGGGCTGAAAAGCATGTTTTGGCCGAATATGATAATTTTCATTAAAACTTGATTTCTATCACTTCGAATGATGCCAAATGAATAACTTACTTGAATTGGACAATTTTACACTATGTCCATTGTAGATTTGTGTCTCCGACAGTTTGTTTGGTTGCAGGGGACATTTTCAGTTTTTATGGCCAAAATGTGCTTTTCAGGGGCTGAAAAGCATGTTTTGGCCGAGTATGATAATTTTCATTAAAACTTGATTTCTATCCATTTGAATGATGCCAAATGAATAACTTACTTGAATTGGACCATTTTACACTATGTCCATTGTAGATTTGTGTCTCTGACAGTTCGTTTGGTTGCAGGGGACATATTCAGTTTTTATGGCCAAAATGTGCTTTTCAGGGGCTGAAAAGCATGTTTTGGCCGAGTTTGATAATTTTCATTAAAACTTAATTTCTATCACTTCGAATGATGCCAAATGAATAATTTACTTGAATTGGACCATTTTACACTATGTCCATTGTAGATTTGTATCTCTGACAGTTCGTTTGGTTGCAGGGGACATATTCAGTTTTTATGGCCAAAATGTGCTTTTCAGGGGCTGAAAAGCACGTTTTGGCAGAATATGATAATTTTCATTAAAACTTGATTTCTATCCATTCGAATGATGCCAAATGAATATCTTACTTGAATTGGACCATTTTACACTATGTCCATTGTAGATTTGTTTCTCTGACAGTTCGTTTGGTTGCAGGGGACATATTCAGTTTTTATGGCCAAAATGTGCTTTTCAGGGGCTGAAAAGCATGTTTTGGCCGAGTATGATAATTTTCATTAAAACTTGATTTCTATCACTTCGAATGATGCCAAATGAATAACTTACTTGAATTGGACCATTTTACACTATGTCCATTGTAGATTTGTGTCTCTGACAGTTCGTTTGGTTGCAGGGGACATTTTCAGTTTTTATGGCCAAAATGTGCTTTTCAGAGGCTGAAAAGCATGTTTTGGCAGAGTATGATAATTTTCATTAAAACTTAATTTCTATCACTTCGAATGATGCCAAATGAATAACTTACTTGAATTGGACCATTTTACACTATGTCCATTGTAGATTTGTGTCTCTGACAGTTCGTTTGGTTGCAGGGGACATATTCAGTTTTTATGGCCAAAATGTGCTTTTCAGGGGCTGAAAAGCATGTTTTGGCCGAATATGATAATTTTCATTAAAACTTGATTTCTATCACTTCGAATGATGCCAAATGAATAACTTACTTGAATTGGACCATTTTACACTATGTCCATTGTAGATTTGTGTCTCTGACAGTTCGTTTGGTTGCAGGGGACATATTCAGTTTTTATGGCCAAAATGTGCTTTTCAGGGGCTGAAAAGCATGTTTTGGCCGAATATGATAATTTTCATTAAAACTTGATTTCTATCACTTCGAATGATGCCAAATGAATAACATACTTGAATTGGACCATTTTACACTATGTCCATTGTAGATTTGTGTCTCCGACAGTTTGTTTGGTTGCAGGGGACATTTTCAGTTTTTATGGCCAAAATGTGCTTTTCAGGGGCTGAAAAGCATGTTTTGGCCGAGTATGATAATTTTCATTAAAACTTGATTTCTATCCATTTGAATGATGCCAAATGAATAACTTACTTGAATTGGACCATTTTACACTATGTCCATTGTAGATTTGTGTCTCTGACAGGTCGTTTGGTTGCAGGGGACATATTCAGTTTTTATGGCCAAAATGTGCTTTTCAGCGGCTGAAAAGCATGTTTTGGCCGAATATGATAATTTTCATTAAAACTTGATTTCTATCACTTCGAATGATGCCAAATGAATAACTTTCTTGAATTGGACCATTTTACACTATGTCCATTGTAGATTTGTGTCTCTGACAGTTCGTTTGGTTGCAGGGGACATATTAAGTTTTTATGGCCAAAATGTGCTTTTCAGGGGCTGAAAAGCATGTTTTGGCCGAGTATGATAATTTTCATTAAAACTTGATTTCTATCCATTTGAATGATGCCAAATGAATAACTTACTTGAATTGGACCATTTTACACTATGTCCATTGTAGATTTGTGTCTCTGACAGTTCGTTTGGTTGCAGGGGACATATTCAGTTTTTATGGCCAAAATGTGCTTTTCAGGGGCTGAAAAGCATGTTTTGGCCGAATATGATAATTTTCATTAAAACTTGATTTCTATCACTTCGAATGATGCCAAATGAATAACTTACTTGAATTGGACCATTTTACACTATGTCCATTGTAGATTTGTGTCTCTGACAGTTCGTTTGGTTGCAGGGGACATATTCAGTTTTTATGGCCAAAATGTGCTTTTCAGGGGCTGAAAAGCATGTTTTGGCCGAATATGATAATTTTCATTAAAACTTGATTTCTATCACTTCGAATGATGCCAAATGAATAACTTACTTGAATTGGACAATTTTACACTATGTCCATTGTAGATTTGTGTCTCCGACAGTTTGTTTGGTTGCAGGGGACATTTTCAGTTTTTATGGCCAAAATGTGCTTTTCAGGGGCTGAAAAGCATGTTTTGGCCGAGTATGATAATTTTCATTAAAACTTGATTTCTATCCATTTGAATGATGCCAAATGAATAACTTACTTGAATTGGACCATTTTACACTATGTCCATTGTAGATTTGTGTCTCTGACAGTTCGTTTGGTTGCAGGGGACATATTCAGTTTTTATGGCCAAAATGCGCTTTTCAGGGGCTGAAAAGCATGTTTTGGCCGAGTTTGATAATTTTCATTAAAACTTAATTTCTATCACTTCGAATGATGCCAAATGAATAATTTACTTGAATTGGACCATTTTACACTATGTCCATTGTAGATTTGTATCTCTGACAGTTCGTTTGGTTGCAGGGGACATATTCAGTTTTTATGGCCAAAATGTGCTTTTCAGGGGCTGAAAAGCACGTTTTGGCAGAATATGATAATTTTCATTAAAACTTGATTTCTATCCATTCGAATGATGCCAAATGAATATCTTACTTGAATTGGACCATTTTACACTATGTCCATTGTAGATTTGTTTCTCTGACAGTTCGTTTGGTTGCAGGGGACATATTCAGTTTTTATGGCCAAAATGTGCTTTTCAGGGGCTGAAAAGCATGTTTTGGCCGAGTATGATAATTTTCATTAAAACTTGATTTCTATCACTTCGAATGATGCCAAATGAATAACTTACTTGAATTGGACCATTTTACACTATGTCCATTGTAGATTTGTGTCTCTGACAGTTCGTTTGGTTGCAGGGGACATTTTCAGTTTTTATGGCCAAAATGTGCTTTTCAGAGGCTGAAAAGCATGTTTTGGCAGAGTATGATAATTTTCATTAAAACTTGATTTCTATCACTTCGAATGATGCCAAATGAATAACTTACTTGAATTGGACCATTTTACACTATGTCCATTGTAGATTTGTGTCTCTGACAGTTCGTTTGGTTGCAGGGGACATATTCAGTTTTTATGGCCAAAATGTGCTTTTCAGGGGCTGAAAAGCATGTTTTGGCCGAATATGATAATTTTCATTAAAACTTGATTTCTATCACTTCGAATGATGCCAAATGAATAACATACTTGAATTGGACCATTTTACACTATGTCCATTGTAGATTTGTGTCTCCGACAGTTTGTTTGGTTGCAGGGGACATTTTCAGTTTTTATGGCCAAATGTGCTTTTCAGGGGCTGAAAAGCATGTTTTGGCCGAGTATGATAATTTTCATTAAAACTTGATTTCTATCCATTTGAATGATGTCAAATGAATAACTTACTTGAATTGGACCATTTTACACTATGTCCATTGTAGATTTGTGTCTCTGACAGTTCGTTTGGTTGCAGGGGACATATTCAGTTTTTATGGCCAAAATGTGCTTTTCAGGGGCTGAAAAGCATGTTTTGGCCGAATATGATAATTTTCATTAAAAGTTGATTCTTATCACTTCGAATGATGCCAAATGAATAACTTACTTGAATTGGACCATTTTACACTATGTCCATTGTAGATTTGTGTCTCTGACAGTTCGTTTGGTTGCAGGGGACATATTAAGTTTTTATGGCCAAAATGTGCTTTTCAGGGGCTGAAAAGCATGTTTTGGCCGAGTATGATAATTTTCATTAAAACTTGATTTCTATCACTTCGAATGATGCCAAATGAATAACTTACTTGAATTGGACCATTTTACACTATGTCCATTGTAGATTTGTGTCTCTGACAGTTCGTTTGGTTGCAGGGGACATTTTCAGTTTTTATGGCCAAAATGTGCTTTTCAGAGGCTGAAAAGCATGTTTTGGCAGAGTATGATAATTTTCATTAAAACTTAATTTCTATCACTTCGAATGATGCCAAATGAATAACTTACTTGAATTGGACCATTTTACACTATGTCCATTGTAGATTTGTGTCTCTGACAGTTCGTTTGGTTGCAGGGGACATATTCAGTTTTTATGGCCAAAATGTGCTTTTCAGAGGCTGAAAAGCATGTTTTGGCCGAATATGATAATTTTCATTAAAACTTGATTTCTATCACTTCGAATGATGCCAAATGAATAACTTACTTGAATTGGACCATTTTACACTATGTCCATTGTAGATTTGTGTCTCTGACAGTTCGTTTGGTTGCAGGGGACATATTCAGTTTTTATGGCCAAAATGTGCTTTTCAGGGGCTGAAAAGCATGTTTTGGCCGAATATGATAATTTTCATTAAAACTTGATTTCTATCACTTCGAATGATGCCAAATGAATAACATACTTGAATTGGACCATTTTACTCTATGTCCATTGTAGATTTGTGTCTCCGACAGTTTGTTTGGTTGCAGGGGACATTTTCAGTTTTTATGGCCAAAATGTGCTTTTCAGGGGCTGAAAAGCATGTTTTGGCCGAGTATGATAATTTTCATTAAAACTTGATTTCTATCCATTTGAATGATGTCAAATGAATAACTTACTTGAATTGGACCATTTTACACTATGTCCATTGTAGATTTGTGTCTCTGACAGTTCGTTTGGTTGCAGGGGACATATTCAGTTTTTATGGCCAAAATGTGCTTTTCAGGGGCTGAAAAGCATGTTTTGGCCGAGTATGATAATTTTCATTAAAACTTGATTTCTATCCATTTGAATTATGCCAAATGAATAACTTACTTGAATTGGACCATTTTACACTATGTCCATTGTAGATTTGTGTCTCTGACAGTTCGTTTGGTTGCAGGGGACATATTCAGTTTTTATGGCCAAAATGTGCTTTTCAGGGGCTGAAAAGCATGTTTTGGCTGAATATGATAATTTTCATTAAAACTTGATTTCTATCACTTCGAATGATGCCAAATGAATAACTTACTTGAATTGGACCATTTTACACTATGTCCATTGTAGATTTGTGTCTCTGACAGTTCGTTTGGTTGCAGGGGACATATTAAGTTTTTATGGCCAAAATGTGCTTTTCAGGGGCTGAAAAGCATGTTTTGGCCGAGTATGATAATTTTCATTAAAACTTGATTTCTATCACTTCGAATGATGCCAAATGAATAACTTACTTGAATTGGACCATTTTACACTATGTCCATTGTAGATTTGTGTCTCCGACAGTTCGTTTGGTTGCAGGGGACATTTTCAGTTTTTATGGCCAAAATGTGCTTTTCAGGGGCTGAAAAGCATGTTTTGGCCGAGTATGATAATTTTCATTAAAACTTGATTTCTATCCATTTGAATGATGCCAAATGAATAACTTACTTGAATTGGACCATTTTACACAATGTCCATTGTAGATTTGTGTCTCTGACAGTTCGTTTGGTTGCAGGGGACATATTCAGTTTTTATGGCCAAAATGTGCTTTTCAGGGGCTGAAAAGCATGTTTTGGCCGAATATGATAATTTTCATTAAAACTTGATTTCTATCACTTCGAATGATGCCAAATGAATAACTTACTTGAATTGGACCATTTTACACTATGTCCATTGTAGATTTGTGTCTCTGACAGTTCGTTTGGTTGCAGGGGACATATTCAGTTTTTATGGCCAAAATGTGCTTTTCAGGGGCTGAAAAGCATGTTTTGGCCGAATATGATAATTTTCATTAAAACTTGATTTCTATCACTTCGAATGATGCCAAATGAATAACTTACTTGAATTGGACCATTTTACACTATGTCCATTGTAGATTTGTGTCTCCGACAGTTTGTTTGGTTGCAGAGGACATTTTCAGTTTTTATGGCCAAAATGTGCTTTTCAGGGGCTGAAAAGCATGTTTTGGCCGAGTATGATAATTTTCATTAAAACTTGATTTCTATCCATTTGAATGATGCCAAATGAATAACTTACTTGAATTGGACCATTTTACACTATGTCCATTGTAGATTTGTGTCTCTGACAGTTCGTTTGGTTGCAGGGGACATATTCAGTTTTTATGGCCAAAATGTGCTTTTCAGGGGCTGAAAAGCATGTTTTGGCCGAATATGATAATTTTCATTAAAACTTGATTTCTATCACTTCGAATGATGCCAAATGAATAACTTACTTGAATTGGAACATTTTACACTATGTCCATTGTAGATTTGTGTCTCTGACAGTTCGTTTGGTTGCAGGGGACATATTAAGTTTTTATGGCCAAAATGTGCTTTTCAGGGGCTGAAAAGCATGTTTTGGCCGAGTATGATAATTTTCATTAAAACTTGATTTCTATCACTTCGAATGATGCCAAATGAATAAATTACTTGAATTGGACCATTTTACACTATGTCCATTGTAGATTTGTGTCTCCGACAGTTCGTTTGGTTGCAGGGGACATTTTCAGTTTTTATGGCCAAAATGTGCTTTTCAGGGGCTGAAAAGCATGTTTTGGCCGAGTATGATAATTTTCATTAAAACTTGATTTCTATCCATTTGAATGATGCCAAATGAATAACTTACTTGAATTGGACCATTTTACACAATGTCCATTGTAGATTTGTGTCTCTGACAGTTCGTTTGGTTGCAGGGGACATATTCAGTTTTTATGGCCAAAATGTGCTTTTCAGGGGCTGAAAAGCATGTTTTGGCCGAATATGATAATTTTCATTAAAACTTGATTTCTATCACTTCGAATGATGCCAAATGAATAACTTACTTGAATTGGACCATTTTACACTATGTCCATTGTAGATTTGTGTCTCTGACAGTTCGTTTGGTTGCAGGGGACATATTCAGTTTTTATGGCCAAAATGTGCTTTTCAGGGGCTGAAAAGCATGTTTTGGCCGAATATGATAATTTTCATTAAAACTTGATTTCTATCACTTCGAATGATGCCAAATGAATAACATACTTGAATTGGACCATTTTACACTATGTCCATTGTAGATTTGTGTCTCCGACAGTTTGTTTGGTTGCAGGGGACATTTTCAGTTTTTATGGCCAAAATGTGCTTTTCAGGGGCTGAAAAGCATGTTTTGGCCGAGTATGATAATTTTCATTAAAACTTGATTTCTATCCATTTGAATGATGCCAAATGAATAACTTACTTGAATTGGACCATTTTACACTATGTCCATTGTAGATTTGTGTCTCTGACAGGTCGTTTGGTTGCAGGGGACATATTCAGTTTTTATGGCCAAAATGTGCTTTTCAGCGGCTGAAAAGCATGTTTTGGCCGAATATGATAATTTTCATTAAAACTTGATTTCTATCACTTCGAATGATGCCAAATGAATAACTTTCTTGAATTGGACCATTTTACACTATGTCCATTGTAGATTTGTGTCTCTGACAGTTCGTTTGGTTGCAGGGGACATATTAAGTTTTTATGGCCAAAATGTGCTTTTCAGGGGCTGAAAAGCATGTTTTGGCCGAGTATGATAATTTTCATTAAAACTTGATTTCTATCCATTTGAATGATGCCAAATGAATAACTTACTTGAATTGGACCATTTTACACTATGTCCATTGTAGATTTGTGTCTCTGACAGTTCGTTTGGTTGCAGGGGACATATTCAGTTTTTATGGCCAAAATGTGCTTTTCAGGGGCTGAAAAGCATGTTTTGGCCGAATATGATAATTTTCATTAAAACTTGATTTCTATCACTTCGAATGATGCCAAATGAATAACTTACTTGAATTGGACCATTTTACACTATGTCCATTGTAGATTTGTGTCTCTGACAGTTCGTTTGGTTGCAGGGGACATATTCAGTTTTTATGGCCAAAATGTGCTTTTCAGGGGCTGAAAAGCATGTTTTGGCCGAATATGATAATTTTCATTAAAACTTGATTTCTATCACTTTGAATGATGCCAAATGAATAACTTACTTGAATTGGACAATTTTACACTATGTCCATTGTAGATTTGTGTCTCCGACAGTTTGTTTGGTTGCAGGGGACATTTTCAGTTTTTATGGCCAAAATGTGCTTTTCAGGGGCTGAAAAGCATGTTTTGGCCGAGTATGATAATTTTCATTAAAACTTGATTTCTATCCATTTGAATGATGCCAAATGAATAACTTACTTGAATTGGACCATTTTACACTATGTCCATTGTAGATTTGTGTCTCTGACAGTTCGTTTGGTTGCAGGGGACATATTCAGTTTTTATGGCCAAAATGCGCTTTTCAGGGGCTGAAAAGCATGTTTTGGCCGAGTTTGATAATTTTCATTAAAACTTAATTTCTATCACTTCGAATGATGCCAAATGAATAATTTACTTGAATTGGACCATTTTACACTATGTCCATTGTAGATTTGTATCTCTGACAGTTCGTTTGGTTGCAGGGGACATATTCAGTTTTTATGGCCAAAATGTGCTTTTCAGGGGCTGAAAAGCACGTTTTGGCAGAATATGATAATTTTCATTAAAACTTGATTTCTATCCATTCGAATGATGCCAAATGAATATCTTACTTGAATTGGACCATTTTACACTATGTCCATTGTAGATTTGTTTCTCTGACAGTTCGTTTGGTTGCAGGGGACATATTCAGTTTTTATGGCCAAAATGTGCTTTTCAGGGGCTGAAAAGCATGTTTTGGCCGAGTATGATAATTTTCATTAAAACTTGATTTCTATCACTTCGAATGATGCCAAATGAATAACTTACTTGAATTGGACCATTTTACACTATGTCCATTGTAGATTTGTGTCTCTGACAGTTCGTTTGGTTGCAGGGGACATTTTCAGTTTTTATGGCCAAAATGTGCTTTTCAGAGGCTGAAAAGCATGTTTTGGCAGAGTATGATAATTTTCATTAAAACTTGATTTCTATCACTTCGAATGATGCCAAATGAATAACTTACTTGAATTGGACCATTTTACACTATGTCCATTGTAGATTTGTGTCTCTGACAGTTCGTTTGGTTGCAGGGGACATATTCAGTTTTTATGGCCAAAATGTGCTTTTCAGGGGCTGAAAAGCATGTTTTGGCCGAATATGATAATTTTCATTAAAACTTGATTTCTATCACTTCGAATGATGCCAAATGAATAACATACTTGAATTGGACCATTTTACACTATGTCCATTGTAGATTTGTGTCTCCGACAGTTTGTTTGGTTGCAGGGGACATTTTCAGTTTTTATGGCCAAATGTGCTTTTCAGGGGCTGAAAAGCATGTTTTGGCCGAGTATGATAATTTTCATTAAAACTTGATTTCTATCCATTTGAATGATGTCAAATGAATAACTTACTTGAATTGGACCATTTTACACTATGTCCATTGTAGATTTGTGTCTCTGACAGTTCGTTTGGTTGCAGGGGACATATTCAGTTTTTATGGCCAAAATGTGCTTTTCAGGGGCTGAAAAGCATGTTTTGGCCGAATATGATAATTTTCATTAAAAGTTGATTCTTATCACTTCGAATGATGCCAAATGAATAACTTACTTGAATTGGACCATTTTACACTATGTCCATTGTAGATTTGTGTCTCTGACAGTTCGTTTGGTTGCAGGGGACATATTAAGTTTTTATGGCCAAAATGTGCTTTTCAGGGGCTGAAAAGCATGTTTTGGCCGAGTATGATAATTTTCATTAAAACTTGATTTCTATCACTTCGAATGATGCCAAATGAATAACTTACTTGAATTGGACCATTTTACACTATGTCCATTGTAGATTTGTGTCTCTGACAGTTCGTTTGGTTGCAGGGGACATTTT
Organism: Stigmatopora argus; assembly: GCF_051989625.1. Taxonomy (NCBI): domain Eukaryota; kingdom Metazoa; phylum Chordata; class Actinopteri; order Syngnathiformes; family Syngnathidae; genus Stigmatopora; species Stigmatopora argus. The sequence continues at coordinate 217,185 of NW_027520062.1, read as the reverse complement.
CAGTTTTTATGGCCAAAATGTGCTTTTCAGAGGCTGAAAAGCATGTTTTGGCAGAGTATGATAATTTTCATTAAAACTTAATTTCTATCACTTCGAATGATGCCAAATGAATAACTTACTTGAATTGGACCATTTTACACTATGTCCATTGTAGATTTGTGTCTCTGACAGTTCGTTTGGTTGCAGGGGACATATTCAGTTTTTATGGCCAAAATGTGCTTTTCAGAGGCTGAAAAGCATGTTTTGGCCGAATATGATAATTTTCATTAAAACTTGATTTCTATCACTTCGAATGATGCCAAATGAATAACTTACTTGAATTGGACCATTTTACACTATGTCCATTGTAGATTTGTGTCTCTGACAGTTCGTTTGGTTGCAGGGGACATATTCAGTTTTTATGGCCAAAATGTGCTTTTCAGGGGCTGAAAAGCATGTTTTGGCCGAATATGATAATTTTCATTAAAACTTGATTTCTATCACTTCGAATGATGCCAAATGAATAACATACTTGAATTGGACCATTTTACTCTATGTCCATTGTAGATTTGTGTCTCCGACAGTTTGTTTGGTTGCAGGGGACATTTTCAGTTTTTATGGCCAAAATGTGCTTTTCAGGGGCTGAAAAGCATGTTTTGGCCGAGTATGATAATTTTCATTAAAACTTGATTTCTATCCATTTGAATGATGTCAAATGAATAACTTACTTGAATTGGACCATTTTACACTATGTCCATTGTAGATTTGTGTCTCTGACAGTTCGTTTGGTTGCAGGGGACATATTCAGTTTTTATGGCCAAAATGTGCTTTTCAGGGGCTGAAAAGCATGTTTTGGCCGAGTATGATAATTTTCATTAAAACTTGATTTCTATCCATTTGAATTATGCCAAATGAATAACTTACTTGAATTGGACCATTTTACACTATGTCCATTGTAGATTTGTGTCTCTGACAGTTCGTTTGGTTGCAGGGGACATATTCAGTTTTTATGGCCAAAATGTGCTTTTCAGGGGCTGAAAAGCATGTTTTGGCTGAATATGATAATTTTCATTAAAACTTGATTTCTATCACTTCGAATGATGCCAAATGAATAACTTACTTGAATTGGACCATTTTACACTATGTCCATTGTAGATTTGTGTCTCTGACAGTTCGTTTGGTTGCAGGGGACATATTAAGTTTTTATGGCCAAAATGTGCTTTTCAGGGGCTGAAAAGCATGTTTTGGCCGAGTATGATAATTTTCATTAAAACTTGATTTCTATCACTTCGAATGATGCCAAATGAATAACTTACTTGAATTGGACCATTTTACACTATGTCCATTGTAGATTTGTGTCTCCGACAGTTCGTTTGGTTGCAGGGGACATTTTCAGTTTTTATGGCCAAAATGTGCTTTTCAGGGGCTGAAAAGCATGTTTTGGCCGAGTATGATAATTTTCATTAAAACTTGATTTCTATCCATTTGAATGATGCCAAATGAATAACTTACTTGAATTGGACCATTTTACACAATGTCCATTGTAGATTTGTGTCTCTGACAGTTCGTTTGGTTGCAGGGGACATATTCAGTTTTTATGGCCAAAATGTGCTTTTCAGGGGCTGAAAAGCATGTTTTGGCCGAATATGATAATTTTCATTAAAACTTGATTTCTATCACTTCGAATGATGCCAAATGAATAACTTACTTGAATTGGACCATTTTACACTATGTCCATTGTAGATTTGTGTCTCTGACAGTTCGTTTGGTTGCAGGGGACATATTCAGTTTTTATGGCCAAAATGTGCTTTTCAGGGGCTGAAAAGCATGTTTTGGCCGAATATGATAATTTTCATTAAAACTTGATTTCTATCACTTCGAATGATGCCAAATGAATAACTTACTTGAATTGGACCATTTTACACTATGTCCATTGTAGATTTGTGTCTCCGACAGTTTGTTTGGTTGCAGAGGACATTTTCAGTTTTTATGGCCAAAATGTGCTTTTCAGGGGCTGAAAAGCATGTTTTGGCCGAGTATGATAATTTTCATTAAAACTTGATTTCTATCCATTTGAATGATGCCAAATGAATAACTTACTTGAATTGGACCATTTTACACTATGTCCATTGTAGATTTGTGTCTCTGACAGTTCGTTTGGTTGCAGGGGACATATTCAGTTTTTATGGCCAAAATGTGCTTTTCAGGGGCTGAAAAGCATGTTTTGGCCGAATATGATAATTTTCATTAAAACTTGATTTCTATCACTTCGAATGATGCCAAATGAATAACTTACTTGAATTGGAACATTTTACACTATGTCCATTGTAGATTTGTGTCTCTGACAGTTCGTTTGGTTGCAGGGGACATATTAAGTTTTTATGGCCAAAATGTGCTTTTCAGGGGCTGAAAAGCATGTTTTGGCCGAGTATGATAATTTTCATTAAAACTTGATTTCTATCACTTCGAATGATGCCAAATGAATAAATTACTTGAATTGGACCATTTTACACTATGTCCATTGTAGATTTGTGTCTCCGACAGTTCGTTTGGTTGCAGGGGACATTTTCAGTTTTTATGGCCAAAATGTGCTTTTCAGGGGCTGAAAAGCATGTTTTGGCCGAGTATGATAATTTTCATTAAAACTTGATTTCTATCCATTTGAATGATGCCAAATGAATAACTTACTTGAATTGGACCATTTTACACAATGTCCATTGTAGATTTGTGTCTCTGACAGTTCGTTTGGTTGCAGGGGACATATTCAGTTTTTATGGCCAAAATGTGCTTTTCAGGGGCTGAAAAGCATGTTTTGGCCGAATATGATAATTTTCATTAAAACTTGATTTCTATCACTTCGAATGATGCCAAATGAATAACTTACTTGAATTGAAACATTTTACACTATGTCCATTGTAGATTTGTGTCTCTGACAGTTCGTTTGGTTGCAGGGGACATATTCAGTTTTTATGGCCAAAATGTGCTTTTCAGGGGCTGAAAAGCATGTTTTGGCCGAATATGATAATTTTCATTAAAACTTGATTTCTATCACTTCGAATGATGCCAAATGAATAACTTACTTGAATTGGACCATTTTACACTATGTCCATTGTAGATTTGTGTCTCTGACAGTTCGTTTGGTTGCAGGGGACATATTCAGTTTTTATGGCCAAAATGTGCTTTTCAGGGGCTGAAAAGCATGTTTTGGCCGAATATGATAATTTTCATTAAAACTTGATTTCTATCACTTCGAATGATGCCAAATGAATAACTTACTTGAATTGGACCATTTTACACTATGTCCATTGTAGATTTGTGTCTCCGACAGTTTGTTTGGTTGCAGGGGACATTTTCAGTTTTTATGGCCAAAATGTGCTTTTCAGGGGCTGAAAAGCATGTTTTGGCCGAGTATGATAATTTTCATTAAAACTTGATTTCTATCCATTTGAATGATGCCAAATGAATAACTTACTTGAATTGGACCATTTTACACTATGTCCATTGTAGATTTGTGTCTCTGACAGTTCGTTTGGTTGCAGGGGACATATTCAGTTTTTATGGCCAAAATGTGCTTTTCAGGGGCTGAAAAGCATGTTTTGGCCGAATATGATAATTTTCATTAAAACTTGATTTCTATCACTTCGAATGATGCCAAATGAATAACTTTCTTGAATTGGACCATTTTACACTATGTCCATTGTAGATTTGTGTCTCTGACAGTTCGTTTGGTTGCAGGGGACATATTAAGTTTTTATGGCCAAAATGTGCTTTTCAGGGGCTGAAAAGCATGTTTTGGCCGAGTATGATAATTTTCATTAAAACTTGATTTCTATCACTTCGAATGATGCCAAATGAATAACTTACTTGAATTGGACCATTTTACACTATGTCCATTGTAGATTTGTGTCTCCGACAGTTCGTTTGGTTGCAGGGGACATTTTCAGTTTTTATGGCCAAAATGTGCTTTTCAGGGGCTGAAAAGCATGTTTTGGCCGAGTATGATAATTTTCATTAAAACTTGATTTCTATCCATTTGAATGATGCCAAATGAATAACTTACTTGAATTGGACCATTTTACACTATGTCCATTGTAGATTTGTGTCTCTGACAGTTCGTTTGGTTGCAGGGGACATATTCAGTTTTTATGGCCAAAATGTGCTTTTCAGGGGCTGAAAAGCATGTTTTGGCCGAATATGATAATTTTCATTAAAACTTGATTTCTATCACTTCGAATGATGCCAAATGAATAACTTACTTGAATTGGACCATTTTACACTATGTCCATTGTAGATTTGTGTCTCTGACAGTTCGTTTGGTTGCAGGGGACATATTCAGTTTTTATGGCCAAAATGTGCTTTTCAGGGGCTGAAAAGCATGTTTTGGCCGAATATGATAATTTTCATTAAACCTTGATTTCTATCACTTCGAATGATGCCAAATGAATAACTTACTTGAATTGGACAATTTTACACTATGTCCATTGTAGATTTGTGTCTCCGACAGTTTGTTTGGTTGCAGGGGACATTTTCAGTTTTTATGGCCAAAATGTGCTTTTCAGGGGCTGAAAAGCATGTTTTGGCCGAGTATGATAATTTTCATTAAAACTTGATTTCTATCCATTTGAATGATGCCAAATGAATAACTTACTTGAATTGGACCATTTTACACTATGTCCATTGTAGATTTGTGTCTCTGACAGTTCGTTTGGTTGCAGGGGACATATTCAGTTTTTATGGCCAAAATGTGCTTTTCAGGGGCTGAAAAGCATGTTTTGGCCGAGTTTGATAATTTTCATTAAAACTTAATTTCTATCACTTCGAATGATGCCAAATGAATAATTTACTTGAATTGGACCATTTTACACTATGTCCATTGTAGATTTGTATCTCTGACAGTTCGTTTGGTTGCAGGGGACATATTCAGTTTTTATGGCCAAAATGTGCTTTTCAGGGGCTGAAAAGCACGTTTTGGCAGAATATGATAATTTTCATTAAAACTTGATTTCTATCCATTCGAATGATGCCAAATGAATATCTTACTTGAATTGGACCATTTTACACTATGTCCATTGTAGATTTGTTTCTCTGACAGTTCGTTTGGTTGCAGGGGACATATTCAGTTTTTATGGCCAAAATGTGCTTTTCAGGGGCTGAAAAGCATGTTTTGGCCGAGTATGATAATTTTCATTAAAACTTGATTTCTATCACTTCGAATGATGCCAAATGAATAACTTACTTGAATTGGACCATTTTACACTATGTCCATTGTAGATTTGTGTCTCTGACAGTTCGTTTGGTTGCAGGGGACATTTTCAGTTTTTATGGCCAAAATGTGCTTTTCAGAGGCTGAAAAGCATGTTTTGGCAGAGTATGATAATTTTCATTAAAACTTAATTTCTATCACTTCGAATGATGCCAAATGAATAACTTACTTGAATTGGACCATTTTACACTATGTCCATTGTAGATTTGTGTCTCTGACAGTTCGTTTGGTTGCAGGGGACATATTCAGTTTTTATGGCCAAAATGTGCTTTTCAGGGGCTGAAAAGCATGTTTTGGCCGAATATGATAATTTTCATTAAAACTTGATTTCTATCACTTCGAATGATGCCAAATGAATAACTTACTTGAATTGGACCATTTTACACTATGTCCATTGTAGATTTGTGTCTCTGACAGTTCGTTTGGTTGCAGGGGACATATTCAGTTTTTATGGCCAAAATGTGCTTTTCAGGGGCTGAAAAGCATGTTTTGGCCGAATATGATAATTTTCATTAAAACTTGATTTCTATCACTTCGAATGATGCCAAATGAATAACATACTTGAATTGGACCATTTTACACTATGTCCATTGTAGATTTGTGTCTCCGACAGTTTGTTTGGTTGCAGGGGACATTTTCAGTTTTTATGGCCAAAATGTGCTTTTCAGGGGCTGAAAAGCATGTTTTGGCCGAGTATGATAATTTTCATTAAAACTTGATTTCTATCCATTTGAATGATGCCAAATGAATAACTTACTTGAATTGGACCATTTTACACTATGTCCATTGTAGATTTGTGTCTCTGACAGGTCGTTTGGTTGCAGGGGACATATTCAGTTTTTATGGCCAAAATGTGCTTTTCAGCGGCTGAAAAGCATGTTTTGGCCGAATATGATAATTTTCATTAAAACTTGATTTCTATCACTTCGAATGATGCCAAATGAATAACTTTCTTGAATTGGACCATTTTACACTATGTCCATTGTAGATTTGTGTCTCTGACAGTTCGTTTGGTTGCAGGGGACATATTCAGTTTTTATGGCCAAAATGTGCTTTTCAGGGGCTGAAAAGCATGTTTTGGCCGAATATGATAATTTTCATTAAAACTTGATTTCTATCACTTCGAATGATGCCAAATGAATAACTTACTTGAATTGGACCATTTTACACTATGTCCATTGTAGATTTGTGTCTCTGACAGTTCGTTTGGTTGCAGGGGACATATTCAGTTTTTATGGCCAAAATGTGCTTTTCAGGGGCTGAAAAGCATGTTTTGGACGAATATGATAATTTTCATTAAAACTTGATTTCTATCACTTCGAATGATGCCAAATGAATAACTTACTTGAATTGGACCATTTTACACTATGTCCATTGTAGATTTGTGTCTCTGACAGTTCGTTTGGTTGCAGGGGACATATTCAGTTTTTATGGCCAAAATGTGCTTTTCAGGGGCTGAAAAGCATGTTTTGGCCGAATATGATAATTTTCATTAAAACTTGATTTCTATCACTTCGAATGATGCCAAATGAATAACTTACTTGAAGTGGACCATTTTACACTATGTCCATTGTAGATTTGTGTCTCCGACAGTTTGTTTGGTTGCAGGGGACATTTTCAGTTTTTATGGCCAAAATGTGCTTTTCAGGGGCTGAAAAGCATGTTTTGGCCGAGTATGATAATTTTCATTAAAACTTGATTTCTATCCATTTGAATGATGCCAAATGAATAACTTACTTGAATTGGACCATTTTACACTATGTCCATTCTAGATTTGTGTCTCTGACAGTTCGTTTGGTTGCAGGGGACATATTCAGTTTTTATGGCCAAAATGTGCTTTTCAGGGGCTGAAAAGCATGTTTTGGCCGAATATGATAATTTTCATTAAAACTTGATTTCTATCACTTCGAATGATGCCAAATGAATAACTTACTTGAATTGGACCATTTTACACTATGTCCATTGTAGATTTGTGTCTCTGACAGTTCGTTTGGTTGCAGGGGACATATTCAGTTTTTATGGCCAAAATGTGCTTTTCAGGGGCTGAAAAGCATGTTTTGGCCGAGTATGATAATTTTCATTAAAACTTGATTTCTATCCATTTGAATGATGCCAAATGAATAACTTACTTGAATTGGACCATTTTACACTATGTCCATTGTAGATTTGTGTCTCTGACAGTTCGTTTGGTTGCAGGGGACATATTCAGTTTTTATGGCCAAAATGTGCTTTTCAGGGGCTGAAAAGCATGTTTTGGCCGAATATGATAATTTTCATTAAAACTTGATTTCTATCACTTCGAATGATGCCAAATGAATAACTTACTTGAATTGGACCATTTTACACTATGTCCATTGTAGATTTGTGTCTCTGACAGTTCGTTTGGTTGCAGGGGACATATTAAGTTTTTATGGCCAAAATGTGCTTTTCAGGGGCTGAAAAGCATGTTTTGGCCGAGTATGATAATTTTCATTAAATTTTGATTTCTATCACTTCGAATGATGCCAAATGAATAACTTACTTGAATTGGACCATTTTACACTATGTCCATTGTAGATTTGTGTCTCCGACAGTTCGTTTGGTTGCAGGGGACATTTTCAGTTTTTATGGCCAAAATGTGCTTTTCAGGGGCTGAAAAGCATGTTTTGGCCGAATATGATAATTTTCATTAAAACTTGATTTCTATCACTTCGAATGATGCCAAATGAATAACTTACTTGAATTGGACCATTTTACACTATGTCCATTGTAGATTTGTGTCTCTGACAGTTCGTTTGGTTGCAGGGGACATATTCAGTTTTTATGGCCAAAATGTGCTTTTCAGGGGCTGAAAAGCATGTTTTGGCCGAATATGATAATTTTCATTAAAACTTGATTTCTATCACTTCGAATGATGCCAAATGAATAACTTACTTGAATTGGACCATTTTACACTATGTCCATTGTAGATTTGTGTCTCCGACAGTTTGTTTGGTTGCAGAGGACATTTTCAGTTTTTATGGCCAAAATGTGCTTTTCAGGGGCTGAAAAGCATGTTTTGGCCGAGTATGATAATTTTCATTAAAACTTGATTTCTATCCATTTGAATGATGCCAAATGAATAACTTACTTGAATTGGACCATTTTACACTATCTCCATTGTAGATTTGTGTCTCTGACAGTTCGTTTGGTTGCAGGGGACATATTCAGTTTTTATGGCCAAAATGTGCTTTTCAGGGGCTGAAAAGCATGTTTTGGCGCAATATGATAATTTTCATTAAAACTTGATTTCTATCACTTCGAATGATGCCAAATGAATAACTTACTTGAATTGGACCATTTTACACTATGTCCATTGTAGATTTGTGTCTCTGACAGTTCGTTTGGTTGCAGGGGACATATTAAGTTTTTATGGCCAAAATGTGCTTTTCAGGGGCTGAAAAGCATGTTTTGGCAGAGTATGATAATTTTCATTAAAACTTGATTTCTATCACTTCGAATGATGCCAAATGAATAAATTACTTGAAGTGGACCATTTTACACTATGTCCATTGTAGATTTGTGTCTCCGACAGTTCGTTTGGTTGCAGGGGACATTTTCAGTTTTTATGGCCAAAATGTGCTTTTCAGGGGCTGAAAAGCATGTTTTGGCCGAGTATGATAATTTTCATTAAAACTTGATTTCTATCACTTCGAATGATGCCAAATGAATAACTTACTTGAATTGGACCATTTTACACTATGTCCATTGTAGATTTGTGTCTCCGACAGTTTGTTTGGTTGCAGGGGACATTTTCAGTTTTTATGGCCAAAATGTGCTTTTCAGGGGCTGAAAAGCATGTTTTGGCCGAGTATGATAATTTTCATTAAAACTTGATTTCTATCCATTTGAATGATGCCAAATGAATAACTTACTTGAATTGGACCATTTTACACTATGTCCATTGTAGATTTGTGTCTCTGACAGTTCGTTTGGTTGCAGGGGACATATTCAGTTTTTATGGCCAAAATGTGCTTTTCAGGGGCTGAAAAGCATGTTTTGGCCGAATATGATAATTTTCATTAAAACTTGATTTCTATCACTTCGAATGATGCCAAATGAATAACTTACTTGAATTGGACCATTTTACACTATGTCCATTGTAGATTTGTGTCTCTGACAGTTCGTTTGGTTGCAGGGGACATATTAAGTTTTTATGGCCAAAATGTGCTTTTCAGGGGCTGAAAAGCATGTTTTGGCCGAGTATGATAATTTTCATTAAAACTTGATTTCTATCCATTTGAATTATGCCAAATGAATAACTTACTTGAATTGGACCATTTTACACTATGTCCATTGTAGATTTGTGTCTCTGACAGTTCGTTTGGTTGCAGGGGACATATTCAGTTTTTATGGCCAAAATGTGCTTTTCAGGGGCTGAAAAGCATGTTTTGGCTGAATATGATAATTTTCATTAAAACTTGATTTCTATCACTTCGAATGATGCCAAATGAATAACTTACTTGAATTGGACCATTTTACACTATGTCCATTGTAGATTTGTGTCTCTGACAGTTCGTTTGGTTGCAGGGGACATATTAAGTTTTTATGGCCAAAATGTGCTTTTCAGGGGCTGAAAAGCATGTTTTGGCCGAGTATGATAATTTTCATTAAAACTTGATTTCTATCACTTCGAATGATGCCAAATGAATAACTTACTTGAATTGGACCATTTTACACTATGTCCATTGTAGATTTGTGTCTCCGACAGTTCGTTTGGTTGCAGGGGACATTTTCAGTTTTTATGGCCAAAATGTGCTTTTCAGGGGCTGAAAAGCATGTTTTGGCCGAGTATGATAATTTTCATTAAAACTTGATTTCTATCCATTTGAATGATGCCAAATGAATAACTTACTTGAATTGGACCATTTTACACAATGTCCATTGTAGATTTGTGTCTCTGACAGTTCGTTTGGTTGCAGGGGACATATTCAGTTTTTATGGCCAAAATGTGCTTTTCAGGGGCTGAAAAGCATGTTTTGGCCGAATATGATAATTTTCATTAAAACTTGATTTCTATCACTTCGAATGATGCCAAATGAATAACTTACTTGAATTGGACCATTTTACACTATGTCCATTGTAGATTTGTGTCTCTGACAGTTCGTTTGGTTGCAGGGGACATATTCAGTTTTTATGGCCAAAATGTGCTTTTCAGGGGCTGAAAAGCATGTTTTGGCCGAATATGATAATTTTCATTAAAACTTGATTTCTATCACTTCGAATGATGCCAAATGAATAACTTACTTGAATTGGACCATTTTACACTATGTCCATTGTAGATTTGTGTCTCCGACAGTTTGTTTGGTTGCAGAGGACATTTTCAGTTTTTATGGCCAAAATGTGCTTTTCAGGGGCTGAAAAGCATGTTTTGGCCGAGTATGATAATTTTCATTAAAACTTGATTTCTATCCATTTGAATGATGCCAAATGAATAACTTACTTGAATTGGACCATTTTACACTATGTCCATTGTAGATTTGTGTCTCTGACAGTTCGTTTGGTTGCAGGGGACATATTCAGTTTTTATGGCCAAAATGTGCTTTTCAGGGGCTGAAAAGCATGTTTTGGCCGAATATGATAATTTTCATTAAAACTTGATTTCTATCACTTCGAATGATGCCAAATGAATAACTTACTTGAATTGGACCATTTTACACTATGTCCATTGTAGATTTGTGTCTCTGACAGTTCGTTTGGTTGCAGGGGACATATTAAGTTTTTATGGCCAAAATGTGCTTTTCAGGGGCTGAAAAGCATGTTTTGGCCGAGTATGATAATTTTCATTAAAACTTGATTTCTATCACTTCGAATGATGCCAAATGAATAAATTACTTGAATTGGACCATTTTACACTATGTCCATTGTAGATTTGTGTCTCCGACAGTTCGTTTGGTTGCAGGGGACATTTTCAGTTTTTATGGCCAAAATGTGCTTTTCAGGGGCTGAAAAGCATGTTTTGGCCGAGTATGATAATTTTCATTAAAACTTGATTTCTATCCATTTGAATGATGCCAAATGAATAACTTACTTGAATTGGACCATTTTACACAATGTCCATTGTAGATTTGTGTCTCTGACAGTTCGTTTGGTTGCAGGGGACATATTCAGTTTTTATGGCCAAAATGTGCTTTTCAGGGGCTGAAAAGCATGTTTTGGCCGAATATGATAATTTTCATTAAAACTTGATTTCTATCACTTCGAATGATGCCAAATGAATAACTTACTTGAATTGAAACATTTTACACTATGTCCATTGTAGATTTGTGTCTCTGACAGTTCGTTTGGTTGCAGGGGACATATTCAGTTTTTATGGCCAAAATGTGCTTTTCAGGGGCTGAAAAGCATGTTTTGGCCGAATATGATAATTTTCATTAAAACTTGATTTCTATCACTTCGAATGATGCCAAATGAATAACTTACTTGAATTGGACCATTTTACACTATGTCCATTGTAGATTTGTGTCTCTGACAGTTCGTTTGGTTGCAGGGGACATATTCAGTTTTTATGGCCAAAATGTGCTTTTCAGGGGCTGAAAAGCATGTTTTGGCCGAATATGATAATTTTCATTAAAACTTGATTTCTATCACTTCGAATGATGCCAAATGAATAACTTACTTGAATTGGACCATTTTACACTATGTCCATTGTAGATTTGTGTCTCCGACAGTTTGTTTGGTTGCAGGGGACATTTTCAGTTTTTATGGCCAAAATGTGCTTTTCAGGGGCTGAAAAGCATGTTTTGGCCGAGTATGATAATTTTCATTAAAACTTGATTTCTATCCATTTGAATGATGCCAAATGAATAACTTACTTGAATTGGACCATTTTACACTATGTCCATTGTAGATTTGTGTCTCTGACAGTTCGTTTGGTTGCAGGGGACATATTCAGTTTTTATGGCCAAAATGTGCTTTTCAGGGGCTGAAAAGCATGTTTTGGCCGAATATGATAATTTTCATTAAAACTTGATTTCTATCACTTCGAATGATGCCAAATGAATAACTTTCTTGAATTGGACCATTTTACACTATGTCCATTGTAGATTTGTGTCTCTGACAGTTCGTTTGGTTGCAGGGGACATATTAAGTTTTTATGGCCAAAATGTGCTTTTCAGGGGCTGAAAAGCATGTTTTGGCCGAGTATGATAATTTTCATTAAAACTTGATTTCTATCACTTCGAATGATGCCAAATGAATAACTTACTTGAATTGGACCATTTTACACTATGTCCATTGTAGATTTGTGTCTCCGACAGTTCGTTTGGTTGCAGGGGACATTTTCAGTTTTTATGGCCAAAATGTGCTTTTCAGGGGCTGAAAAGCATGTTTTGGCCGAGTATGATAATTTTCATTAAAACTTGATTTCTATCCATTTGAATGATGCCAAATGAATAACTTACTTGAATTGGACCATTTTACACTATGTCCATTGTAGATTTGTGTCTCTGACAGTTCGTTTGGTTGCAGGGGACATATTCAGTTTTTATGGCCAAAATGTGCTTTTCAGGGGCTGAAAAGCATGTTTTGGCCGAATATGATAATTTTCATTAAAACTTGATTTCTATCACTTCGAATGATGCCAAATGAATAACTTACTTGAATTGGACCATTTTACACTATGTCCATTGTAGATTTGTGTCTCTGACAGTTCGTTTGGTTGCAGGGGACATATTCAGTTTTTATGGCCAAAATGTGCTTTTCAGGGGCTGAAAAGCATGTTTTGGCCGAATATGATAATTTTCATTAAAACTTGATTTCTATCACTTCGAATGATGCCAAATGAATAACTTACTTGAATTGGACAATTTTACACTATGTCCATTGTAGATTTGTGTCTCCGACAGTTTGTTTGGTTGCAGGGGACATTTTCAGTTTTTATGGCCAAAATGTGCTTTTCAGGGGCTGAAAAGCATGTTTTGGCCGAGTATGATAATTTTCATTAAAACTTGATTTCTATCCATTTGAATGATGCCAAATGAATAACTTACTTGAATTGGACCATTTTACACTATGTCCATTGTAGATTTGTGTCTCTGACAGTTCGTTTGGTTGCAGGGGACATATTCAGTTTTTATGGCCAAAATGTGCTTTTCAGGGGCTGAAAAGCATGTTTTGGCCGAGTTTGATAATTTTCATTAAAACTTAATTTCTATCACTTCGAATGATGCCAAATGAATAATTTACTTGAATTGGACCATTTTACACTATGTCCATTGTAGATTTGTATCTCTGACAGTTCGTTTGGTTGCAGGGGACATATTCAGTTTTTATGGCCAAAATGTGCTTTTCAGGGGCTGAAAAGCACGTTTTGGCAGAATATGATAATTTTCATTAAAACTTGATTTCTATCCATTCGAATGATGCCAAATGAATATCTTACTTGAATTGGACCATTTTACACTATGTCCATTGTAGATTTGTTTCTCTGACAGTTCGTTTGGTTGCAGGGGACATATTCAGTTTTTATGGCCAAAATGTGCTTTTCAGGGGCTGAAAAGCATGTTTTGGCCGAGTATGATAATTTTCATTAAAACTTGATTTCTATCACTTCGAATGATGCCAAATGAATAACTTACTTGAATTGGACCATTTTACACTATGTCCATTGTAGATTTGTGTCTCTGACAGTTCGTTTGGTTGCAGGGGACATTTTCAGTTTTTATGGCCAAAATGTGCTTTTCAGAGGCTGAAAAGCATGTTTTGGCAGAGTATGATAATTTTCATTAAAACTTAATTTCTATCACTTCGAATGATGCCAAATGAATAACTTACTTGAATTGGACCATTTTACACTATGTCCATTGTAGATTTGTGTCTCTGACAGTTCGTTTGGTTGCAGGGGACATATTCAGTTTTTATGGCCAAAATGTGCTTTTCAGGGGCTGAAAAGCATGTTTTGGCCGAATATGATAATTTTCATTAAAACTTGATTTCTATCACTTCGAATGATGCCAAATGAATAACTTACTTGAATTGGACCATTTTACACTATGTCCATTGTAGATTTGTGTCTCTGACAGTTCGTTTGGTTGCAGGGGACATATTCAGTTTTTATGGCCAAAATGTGCTTTTCAGGGGCTGAAAAGCATGTTTTGGCCGAATATGATAATTTTCATTAAAACTTGATTTCTATCACTTCGAATGATGCCAAATGAATAACATACTTGAATTGGACCATTTTACACTATGTCCATTGTAGATTTGTGTCTCCGACAGTTTGTTTGGTTGCAGGGGACATTTTCAGTTTTTATGGCCAAAATGTGCTTTTCAGGGGCTGAAAAGCATGTTTTGGCCGAGTATGATAATTTTCATTAAAACTTGATTTCTATCCATTTGAATGATGCCAAATGAATAACTTACTTGAATTGGACCATTTTACACTATGTCCATTGTAGATTTGTGTCTCTGACAGGTCGTTTGGTTGCAGGGGACATATTCAGTTTTTATGGCCAAAATGTGCTTTTCAGCGGCTGAAAAGCATGTTTTGGCCGAATATGATAATTTTCATTAAAACTTGATTTCTATCACTTCGAATGATGCCAAATGAATAACTTTCTTGAATTGGACCATTTTACACTATGTCCATTGTAGATTTGTGTCTCTGACAGTTCGTTTGGTTGCAGGGGACATATTAAGTTTTTATGGCCAAAATGTGCTTTTCAGGGGCTGAAAAGCATGTTTTGGCCGAGTATGATAATTTTCATTAAAACTTGATTTCTATCCATTTGAATGATGCCAAATGAATAACTTACTTGAATTGGACCATTTTACACTATGTCCATTGTAGATTTGTGTCTCTGACAGTTCGTTTGGTTGCAGGGGACATATTCAGTTTTTATGGCCAAAATGTGCTTTTCAGGGGCTGAAAAGCATGTTTTGGCCGAATATGATAATTTTCATTAAAACTTGATTTCTATCACTTCGAATGATGCCAAATGAATAACTTACTTGAATTGGACCATTTTACACTATGTCCATTGTAGATTTGTGTCTCTGACAGTTCGTTTGGTTGCAGGGGACATATTCAGTTTTTATGGCCAAAATGTGCTTTTCAGGGGCTGAAAAGCATGTTTTGGCCGAATATGATAATTTTCATTAAAACTTGATTTCTATCACTTCGAATGATGCCAAATGAATAACTTACTTGAATTGGACAATTTTACACTATGTCCATTGTAGATTTGTGTCTCCGACAGTTTGTTTGGTTGCAGGGGACATTTTCAGTTTTTATGGCCAAAATGTGCTTTTCAGGGGCTGAAAAGCATGTTTTGGCCGAGTATGATAATTTTCATTAAAACTTGATTTCTATCCATTTGAATGATGCCAAATGAATAACTTACTTGAATTGGACCATTTTACACTATGTCCATTGTAGATTTGTGTCTCTGACAGTTCGTTTGGTTGCAGGGGACATATTCAGTTTTTATGGCCAAAATGCGCTTTTCAGGGGCTGAAAAGCATGTTTTGGCCGAGTTTGATAATTTTCATTAAAACTTAATTTCTATCACTTCGAATGATGCCAAATGAATAATTTACTTGAATTGGACCATTTTACACTATGTCCATTGTAGATTTGTATCTCTGACAGTTCGTTTGGTTGCAGGGGACATATTCAGTTTTTATGGCCAAAATGTGCTTTTCAGGGGCTGAAAAGCACGTTTTGGCAGAATATGATAATTTTCATTAAAACTTGATTTCTATCCATTCGAATGATGCCAAATGAATATCTTACTTGAATTGGACCATTTTACACTATGTCCATTGTAGATTTGTTTCTCTGACAGTTCGTTTGGTTGCAGGGGACATATTCAGTTTTTATGGCCAAAATGTGCTTTTCAGGGGCTGAAAAGCATGTTTTGGCCGAGTATGATAATTTTCATTAAAACTTGATTTCTATCACTTCGAATGATGCCAAATGAATAACTTACTTGAATTGGACCATTTTACACTATGTCCATTGTAGATTTGTGTCTCTGACAGTTCGTTTGGTTGCAGGGGACATTTTCAGTTTTTATGGCCAAAATGTGCTTTTCAGAGGCTGAAAAGCATGTTTTGGCAGAGTATGATAATTTTCATTAAAACTTGATTTCTATCACTTCGAATGATGCCAAATGAATAACTTACTTGAATTGGACCATTTTACACTATGTCCATTGTAGATTTGTGTCTCTGACAGTTCGTTTGGTTGCAGGGGACATATTCAGTTTTTATGGCCAAAATGTGCTTTTCAGGGGCTGAAAAGCATGTTTTGGCCGAATATGATAATTTTCATTAAAACTTGATTTCTATCACTTCGAATGATGCCAAATGAATAACATACTTGAATTGGACCATTTTACACTATGTCCATTGTAGATTTGTGTCTCCGACAGTTTGTTTGGTTGCAGGGGACATTTTCAGTTTTTATGGCCAAATGTGCTTTTCAGGGGCTGAAAAGCATGTTTTGGCCGAGTATGATAATTTTCATTAAAACTTGATTTCTATCCATTTGAATGATGTCAAATGAATAACTTACTTGAATTGGACCATTTTACACTATGTCCATTGTAGATTTGTGTCTCTGACAGTTCGTTTGGTTGCAGGGGACATATTCAGTTTTTATGGCCAAAATGTGCTTTTCAGGGGCTGAAAAGCATGTTTTGGCCGAATATGATAATTTTCATTAAAAGTTGATTCTTATCACTTCGAATGATGCCAAATGAATAACTTACTTGAATTGGACCATTTTACACTATGTCCATTGTAGATTTGTGTCTCTGACAGTTCGTTTGGTTGCAGGGGACATATTAAGTTTTTATGGCCAAAATGTGCTTTTCAGGGGCTGAAAAGCATGTTTTGGCCGAGTATGATAATTTTCATTAAAACTTGATTTCTATCACTTCGAATGATGCCAAATGAATAACTTACTTGAATTGGACCATTTTACACTATGTCCATTGTAGATTTGTGTCTCTGACAGTTCGTTTGGTTGCAGGGGACATTTTCAGTTTTTATGGCCAAAATGTGCTTTTCAGAGGCTGAAAAGCATGTTTTGGCAGAGTATGATAATTTTCATTAAAACTTAATTTCTATCACTTCGAATGATGCCAAATGAATAACTTACTTGAATTGGACCATTTTACACTATGTCCATTGTAGATTTGTGTCTCTGACAGTTCGTTTGGTTGCAGGGGACATATTCAGTTTTTATGGCCAAAATGTGCTTTTCAGAGGCTGAAAAGCATGTTTTGGCCGAATATGATAATTTTCATTAAAACTTGATTTCTATCACTTCGAATGATGCCAAATGAATAACTTACTTGAATTGGACCATTTTACACTATGTCCATTGTAGATTTGTGTCTCTGACAGTTCGTTTGGTTGCAGGGGACATATTCAGTTTTTATGGCCAAAATGTGCTTTTCAGGGGCTGAAAAGCATGTTTTGGCCGAATATCATAATTTTCATTAAAACTTGATTTCTATCACTTCGAATGATGCCAAATGAATAACATACTTGAATTGGACCATTTTACTCTATGTCCATTGTAGATTTGTGTCTCCGACAGTTTGTTTGGTTGCAGGGGACATTTTCAGTTTTTATGGCCAAAATGTGCTTTTCAGGGGCTGAAAAGCATGTTTTGGCCGAGTATGATAATTTTCATTAAAACTTGATTTCTATCCATTTGAATGATGTCAAATGAATAACTTACTTGAATTGGACCATTTTACACTATGTCCATTGTAGATTTGTGTCTCTGACAGTTCGTTTGGTTGCAGGGGACATATTCAGTTTTTATGGCCAAAATGTGCTTTTCAGGGGCTGAAAAGCATGTTTTGGCCGAGTATGATAATTTTCATTAAAACTTGATTTCTATCCATTTGAATTATGCCAAATGAATAACTTACTTGAATTGGACCATTTTACACTATGTCCATTGTAGATTTGTGTCTCTGACAGTTCGTTTGGTTGCAGGGGACATATTCAGTTTTTATGGCCAAAATGTGCTTTTCAGGGGCTGAAAAGCATGTTTTGGCTGAATATGATAATTTTCATTAAAACTTGATTTCTATCACTTCGAATGATGCCAAATGAATAACTTACTTGAATTGGACCATTTTACACTATGTCCATTGTAGATTTGTGTCTCTGACAGTTCGTTTGGTTGCAGGGGACATATTAAGTTTTTATGGCCAAAATGTGCTTTTCAGGGGCTGAAAAGCATGTTTTGGCCGAGTATGATAATTTTCATTAAAACTTGATTTCTATCACTTCGAATGATGCCAAATGAATAACTTACTTGAATTGGACCATTTTACACTATGTCCATTGTAGATTTGTGTCTCCGACAGTTCGTTTGGTTGCAGGGGACATTTTCAGTTTTTATGGCCAAAATGTGCTTTTCAGGGGCTGAAAAGCATGTTTTGGCCGAGTATGATAATTTTCATTAAAACTTGATTTCTATCCATTTGAATGATGCCAAATGAATAACTTACTTGAATTGGACCATTTTACACAATGTCCATTGTAAATTTGTGTCTCTGACAGTTCGTTTGGTTGCAGGGGACATATTCAGTTTTTATGGCCAAAATGTGCTTTTCAGGGGCTGAAAAGCATGTTTTGGCCGAATATGATAATTTTCATTAAAACTTGATTTCTATCACTTCGAATGATGCCAAATGAATAACTTACTTGAATTGGACCATTTTACACTATGTCCATTGTAGATTTGTGTCTCTGACAGTTCGTTTGGTTGCAGGGGACATATTCAGTTTTTATGGCCAAAATGTGCTTTTCAGGGGCTGAAAAGCATGTTTTGGCCGAATATGATAATTTTCATTAAAACTTGATTTCTATCACTTCGAATGATGCCAAATGAATAACTTACTTGAATTGGACCATTTTACACTATGTCCATTGTAGATTTGTGTCTCCGACAGTTTGTTTGGTTGCAGAGGACATTTTCAGTTTTTATGGCCAAAATGTGCTTTTCAGGGGCTGAAAAGCATGTTTTGGCCGAGTATGATAATTTTCATTAAAACTTGATTTCTATCCATTTGAATGATGCCAAATGAATAACTTACTTGAATTGGACCATTTTACACTATGTCCATTGTAGATTTGTGTCTCTGACAGTTCGTTTGGTTGCAGGGGACATATTCAGTTTTTATGGCCAAAATGTGCTTTTCAGGGGCTGAAAAGCATGTTTTGGCCGAATATGATAATTTTCATTAAAACTTGATTTCTATCACTTCGAATGATGCCAAATGAATAACTTACTTGAATTGGAACATTTTACACTATGTCCATTGTAGATTTGTGTCTCTGACAGTTCGTTTGGTTGCAGGGGACATATTAAGTTTTTATGGCCAAAATGTGCTTTTCAGGGGCTGAAAAGCATGTTTTGGCCGAGTATGATAATTTTCATTAAAACTTGATTTCTATCACTTCGAATGATGCCAAATGAATAAATTACTTGAATTGGACCATTTTACACTATGTCCATTGTAGATTTGTGTCTCCGACAGTTCGTTTGGTTGCAGGGGACATTTTCAGTTTTTATGGCCAAAATGTGCTTTTCAGGGGCTGAAAAGCATGTTTTGGCCGAGTATGATAATTTTCATTAAAACTTGATTTCTATCCATTTGAATGATGCCAAATGAATAACTTACTTGAATTGGACCATTTTACACAATGTCCATTGTAGATTTGTGTCTCTGACAGTTCGTTTGGTTGCAGGGGACATATTCAGTTTTTATGGCCAAAATGTGCTTTTCAGGGGCTGAAAAGCATGTTTTGGCCGAATATGATAATTTTCATTAAAACTTGATTTCTATCACTTCGAATGATGCCAAATGAATAACTTACTTGAATTGAAACATTTTACACTATGTCCATTGTAGATTTGTGTCTCTGACAGTTCGTTTGGTTGCAGGGGACATATTCAGTTTTTATGGCCAAAATGTGCTTTTCAGGGGCTGAAAAGCATGTTTTGGCCGAATATGATAATTTTCATTAAAACTTGATTTCTATCACTTCGAATGATGCCAAATGAATAACTTACTTGAATTGGACCATTTTACACTATGTCCATTGTAGATTTGTGTCTCTGACAGTTCGTTTGGTTGCAGGGGACATATTCAGTTTTTATGGCCAAAATGTGCTTTTCAGGGGCTGAAAAGCATGTTTTGGCCGAATATGATAATTTTCATTAAAACTTGATTTCTATCACTTCGAATGATGCCAAATGAATAACTTACTTGAATTGGACCATTTTACACTATGTCCATTGTAGATTTGTGTCTCCGACAGTTTGTTTGGTTGCAGGGGACATTTTCAGTTTTTATGGCCAAAATGTGCTTTTCAGGGGCTGAAAAGCATGTTTTGGCCGAGTATGATAATTTTCATTAAAACTTGATTTCTATCCATTTGAATGATGCCAAATGAATAACTTACTTGAATTGGACCATTTTACACTATGTCCATTGTAGATTTGTGTCTCTGACAGTTCGTTTGGTTGCAGGGGACATATTCAGTTTTTATGGCCAAAATGTGCTTTTCAGGGGCTGAAAAGCATGTTTTGGCCGAATATGATAATTTTCATTAAAACTTGATTTCTATCACTTCGAATGATGCCAAATGAATAACTTTCTTGAATTGGACCATTTTACACTATGTCCATTGTAGATTTGTGTCTCTGACAGTTCGTTTGGTTGCAGGGGACATATTAAGTTTTTATGGCCAAAATGTGCTTTTCAGGGGCTGAAAAGCATGTTTTGGCCGAGTATGATAATTTTCATTAAAACTTGATTTCTATCACTTCGAATGATGCCAAATGAATAACTTACTTGAATTGGACCATTTTACACTATGTCCATTGTAGATTTGTGTCTCCGACAGTTCGTTTGGTTGCAGGGGACATTTTCAGTTTTTATGGCCAAAATGTGCTTTTCAGGGGCTGAAAAGCATGTTTTGGCCGAGTATGATAATTTTCATTAAAACTTGATTTCTATCCATTTGAATGATGCCAAATGAATAACTTACTTGAATTGGACCATTTTACACTATGTCCATTGTAGATTTGTGTCTCTGACAGTTCGTTTGGTTGCAGGGGACATATTCAGTTTTTATGGCCAAAATGTGCTTTTCAGGGGCTGAAAAGCATGTTTTGGCCGAATATGATAATTTTCATTAAAACTTGATTTCTATCACTTCGAATGATGCCAAATGAATAACTTACTTGAATTGGACCATTTTACACTATGTCCATTGTAGATTTGTGTCTCTGACAGTTCGTTTGGTTGCAGGGGACATATTCAGTTTTTATGGCCAAAATGTGCTTTTCAGGGGCTGAAAAGCATGTTTTGGCCGAATATGATAATTTTCATTAAACCTTGATTTCTATCACTTCGAATGATGCCAAATGAATAACTTACTTGAATTGGACAATTTTACACTATGTCCATTGTAGATTTGTGTCTCCGACAGTTTGTTTGGTTGCAGGGGACATTTTCAGTTTTTATGGCCAAAATGTGCTTTTCAGGGGCTGAAAAGCATGTTTTGGCCGAGTATGATAATTTTCATTAAAACTTGATTTCTATCCATTTGAATGATGCCAAATGAATAACTTACTTGAATTGGACCATTTTACACTATGTCCATTGTAGATTTGTGTCTCTGACAGTTCGTTTGGTTGCAGGGGACATATTCAGTTTTTATGGCCAAAATGTGCTTTTCAGGGGCTGAAAAGCATGTTTTGGCCGAGTTTGATAATTTTCATTAAAACTTAATTTCTATCACTTCGAATGATGCCAAATGAATAATTTACTTGAATTGGACCATTTTACACTATGTCCATTGTAGATTTGTATCTCTGACAGTTCGTTTGGTTGCAGGGGACATATTCAGTTTTTATGGCCAAAATGTGCTTTTCAGGGGCTGAAAAGCACGTTTTGGCAGAATATGATAATTTTCATTAAAACTTGATTTCTATCCATTCGAATGATGCCAAATGAATATCTTACTTGAATTGGACCATTTTACACTATGTCCATTGTAGATTTGTTTCTCTGACAGTTCGTTTGGTTGCAGGGGACATATTCAGTTTTTATGGCCAAAATGTGCTTTTCAGGGGCTGAAAAGCATGTTTTGGCCGAGTATGATAATTTTCATTAAAACTTGATTTCTATCACTTCGAATGATGCCAAATGAATAACTTACTTGAATTGGACCATTTTACACTATGTCCATTGTAGATTTGTGTCTCTGACAGTTCGTTTGGTTGCAGGGGACATTTTCAGTTTTTATGGCCAAAATGTGCTTTTCAGAGGCTGAAAAGCATGTTTTGGCAGAGTATGATAATTTTCATTAAAACTTAATTTCTATCACTTCGAATGATGCCAAATGAATAACTTACTTGAATTGGACCATTTTACACTATGTCCATTGTAGATTTGTGTCTCTGACAGTTCGTTTGGTTGCAGGGGACATATTCAGTTTTTATGGCCAAAATGTGCTTTTCAGGGGCTGAAAAGCATGTTTTGGCCGAATATGATAATTTTCATTAAAACTTGATTTCTATCACTTCGAATGATGCCAAATGAATAACTTACTTGAATTGGACCATTTTACACTATGTCCATTGTAGATTTGTGTCTCTGACAGTTCGTTTGGTTGCAGGGGACATATTCAGTTTTTATGGCCAAAATGTGCTTTTCAGGGGCTGAAAAGCATGTTTTGGCCGAATATGATAATTTTCATTAAAACTTGATTTCTATCACTTCGAATGATGCCAAATGAATAACATACTTGAATTGGACCATTTTACACTATGTCCATTGTAGATTTGTGTCTCCGACAGTTTGTTTGGTTGCAGGGGACATTTTCAGTTTTTATGGCCAAAATGTGCTTTTCAGGGGCTGAAAAGCATGTTTTGGCCGAGTATGATAATTTTCATTAAAACTTGATTTCTATCCATTTGAATGATGTCAAATGAATAACTTACTTGAATTGGACCATTTTACACTATGTCCATTGTAGATTTGTGTCTCTGACAGGTCGTTTGGTTGCAGGGGACATATTCAGTTTTTATGGCCAAAATGTGCTTTTCAGGGGCTGAAAAGCATGTTTTGGCCGAATATGATAATTTTCATTAAAACTTGATTTCTATCACTTCGAATGATGCCAAATGAATAACTTTCTTGAATTGGACCATTTTACACTATGTCCATTGTAGATTTGTGTCTCTGACAGTTCGTTTGGTTGCAGGGGACATATTAAGTTTTTATGGCCAAAATGTGCTTTTCAGGGGCTGAAAAGCATGTTTTGGCCGAATATGATAATTTTCATTAAAACTTGATTTCTATCACTTCGAATGATGCCAAATGAATAACTTACTTGAATTGGACCATTTTACACTATGTCCATTGTAGATTTGTGTCTCTGACAGTTCGTTTGGTTGCAGGGGACATTTTCAGTTTTTATGGCCAAAATGTGCTTTTCAGAGGCTGAAAAGCATGTTTTGGCAGAGTATGATAATTTTCATTAAAACTTAATTTCTATCACTTCGAATGATGCCAAATGAATAACTTACTTGAATTGGACCATTTTACACTATGTCCATTGTAGATTTGTGTCTCTGACAGTTCGTTTGGTTGCAGGGGACATATTCAGTTTTTATGGCCAAAATGTGCTTTTCAGAGGCTGAAAAGCATGTTTTGGCCGAATATGATAATTTTCATTAAAACTTGATTTCTATCACTTCGAATGATGCCAAATGAATAACTTACTTGAATTGGACCATTTTACACTATGTCCATTGTAGATTTGTGTCTCTGACAGTTCGTTTGGTTGCAGGGGACATATTCAGTTTTTATGGCCAAAATGTGCTTTTCAGGGGCTGAAAAGCATGTTTTGGCCGAATATGATAATTTTCATTAAAACTTGATTTCTATCACTTCGAATGATGCCAAATGAATAACATACTTGAATTGGACCATTTTACTCTATGTCCATTGTAGATTTGTGTCTCCGACAGTTTGTTTGGTTGCAGGGGACATTTTCAGTTTTTATGGCCAAAATGTGCTTTTCAGGGGCTGAAAAGCATGTTTTGGCCGAGTATGATAATTTTCATTAAAACTTAATTTCTATCACTTCGAATGATGCCAAATGAATAACTTACTTGAATTGGACCATTTTACACTATGTCCATTGTAGATTTGTGTCTCTGACAGTTCGTTTGGTTGCAGGGGACATATTCAGTTTTTATGGCCAAAATGTGCTTTTCAGGGGCTGAAAAGCATGTTTTGGCCGAATATGATAATTTTCATTAAAACTTGATTTCTATCACTTCGAATGATGCCAAATGAATAACTTACTTTAATTGGACCATTTTACACTATGTCCATTGTAGATTTGTGTCTCCGACAGTTCGTTTGGTTGCAGGGGACATTTTCAGTTTTTATGGCCAAAATGTGCTTTTCAGGGGCTGAAAAGCATGTTTTGGCCGAATATGATAATTTTCATTAAAACTTGATTTCTATCACTTCGAATGATGCCAAATGAATAACTTACTTGAATTGGACCATTTTACACTATGTCCATTGTAGATTTGTGTCTCCGACAGTTTGTTTGGTTGCAGGGGACATTTTCAGTTTTTATGGCCAAAATGTGCTTTTCAGGGGCTGAAAAGCATGTTTTGGCCGAGTATGATAATTTTCATTAAAACTTGATTTCTATCCATTTGAATGATGCCAAATGAATAACTTACTTGAATTGGACCATTTTACACTATGTCCATTGTAGATTTGTGTCTCTGACAGTTCGTTTGGTTGCAGGGGACATATTCAGTTTTTATGGCCAAAATGTGCTTTTCAGGGGCTGAAAAGCATGTTTTGGCCGAATATGATAATTTTCATTAAAACTTGATTTCTATCACTTCGAATGATGCCAAATGAATAACTTACTTGAATTGGACCATTTTACACTATGTCCATTGTAGATTTGTGTCTCTGACAGTTCGTTTGGTTGCAGGGGACATATTCAGTTTTTATGGCCAAAATGTGCTTTTCAGGGGCTGAAAAGCATGTTTTGGCCGAATATGATAATTTTCATTAAAACTTGATTTTTTATCACTTCGAATGATGCCAAATGAATAACTTACTTGAATTGGACCATTTTACACTATGTCCATTGTAGATTTGTGTCTCCGACAGTTTGTTTGGTTGCAGGGGACATTTTCAGTTTTTATGGCCAAAATGTGCTTTTCAGGGGCTGAAAAGCATGTTTTGGCCGAGTATGATAATTTTCATTAAAACTTGATTTCTATCCATTTGAATGATGCCAAATGAATAACTTACTTGAATTTGACCATTTTACACTATGTCCATTGTAGATTTGTGTCTCTGACAGTTCGTTTGGTTGCAGGGGACATATTCAGTTTTTATGGCCAAAATGTGCTTTTCAGGGGCTGAAAAGCATGTTTTGGCCGAATATGATAATTTTCATTAAAACTTGATTTCTATCACTTCGAATGATGCCAAATGAATAACTTACTTGAATTGGACCATTTTACACTATGTCCATTGTAGATTTGTGTCTCTGACAGTTCGTTTGGTTGCAGGGGACATATTCAGTTTTTATGGCCAAAATGTGCTTTTCAGGGGCTGAAAAGCATGTTTTGGACGAATATGATAATTTTCATTAAAACTTGATTTCTATCACTTCGAATGATGCCAAATGAATAACTTACTTGAATTGGACCATTTTACACTATGTCCATTGTAGATTTGTGTCTCTGACAGTTCGTTTGGTTGCAGGGGACATATTCAGTTTTTATGGCCAAAATGTGCTTTTCAGGGGCTGAAAAGCATGTTTTGGCCGAATATGATAATTTTCATTAAAACTTGATTTCTATCACTTCGAATGATGCCAAATGAATAACTTACTTGAATTGGACCATTTTACACTATGTCCATTGTAGATTTGTGTCTCCGACAGTTTGTTTGGTTGCAGGGGACATTTTCAGTTTTTATGGCCGAAATGTGCTTTTCAGGGGCTGAAAAGCATGTTTTGGCCGAGTATGATAATTTTCATTAAAACTTGATTTCTATCCATTTGAATGATGCCAAATGAATAACTTACTTGAATTGGACCATTTTACACTATGTCCATTCTAGATTTGTGTCTCTGACAGTTCGTTTGGTTGCAGGGGACATATTCAGTTTTTATGGCCAAAATGTGCTTTTCAGGGGCTGAAAAGCATGTTTTGGCCGAATATGATAATTTTCATTAAAACTTGATTTCTATCACTTCGAATGATGCCAAATGAATAACTTACTTGAATTGGACAATTTTACATGTCCATTGTAGATTTGTGTCTCCGACAGTTTGTTTGGTTGCAGGGGACATTTTCAGTTTTTATGGCCAAAATGTGCTTTTCAGGGGCTGAAAAGCATGTTTTGGCCGAGTATGATAATTTTCATTAAAACTTGATATCTATCCATTTGAATGATGCCAAATGAATAACTTACTTGAATTGGACCATTTTACACTATGTCCATTGCAGATTTGTGTCTCTGACAGTTCGTTTGGTTGCAGGGGACATATTCAGTTTTTATGGCCAAAATGTGCTTTTCAGGGGCTGAAAAGCATGTTTTGGCCGAGTTTGATAATTTTCATTAAAACTTAATTTCTATCACTTCGAATGATGCCAAATGAATAATTTACTTGAATTGGACCATTTTACACTATGTCCATTGTAGATTTGTATCTCTGACAGTTCGTTTGGTTGCAGGGGACATATTCAGTTTTTATGGCCAAAATGTGCTTTTCAGGGGCTGAAAAGCACGTTTTGGCAGAATATGATAATTTTCATTAAAACTTGATTTCTATCCATTCGAATGATGCCAAATGAATATCTTACTTGAATTGGACCATTTTACACTATGTCCATTGTAGATTTGTTTCTCTGACAGTTCGTTTGGTTGCAGGGGACATTTTCAGTTTTTATGGCCAAAATGTGCTTTTCAGAGGCTGAAAAGCATGTTTTGGCAGAGTATGATAATTTTCATTAAAACTTAATTTCTATCACTTCGAATGATGCCAAATGAATAACTTACTTGAATTGGACCATTTTACACTATGTCCATTGTAGATTTGTGTCTCCGACAGTTTGTTTGGTTGCAGGGGACATTTTCAGTTTTTATGGCCAAAATGTGCTTTTCAGGGGCTGAAAAGCATGTTTTGGCCGAGTATGATAATTTTCATTAAAACTTGATTTCTATCCATTTGAATGATGCCAAATGAATAACTTACTTGAATTTGACCATTTTACACTATGTCCATTGTAGATTTGTGTCTCTGACAGTTCGTTTGGTTGCAGGGGACATATTCAGTTTTTATGGCCAAAATGTGCTTTTCAGGGGCTGAAAAGCATGTTTTGGCCGAATATGATAATTTTCATTAAAACTTGATTTCTATCACTTCGAATGATGCCAAATGAATAACTTACTTGAATTGGACCATTTTACACTATGTCCATTGTAGATTTGTGTCTCTGACAGTTCGTTTGGTTGCAGGGGACATATTCAGTTTTTATGGCCAAAATGTGCTTTTCAGGGGCTGAAAAGCATGTTTTGGACGAATATGATAATTTTCATTAAAACTTGATTTCTATCACTTCGAATGATGCCAAATGAATAACTTACTTGAATTGGACCATTTTACACTATGTCCATTGTAGATTTGTGTCTCTGACAGTTCGTTTGGTTGCAGGGGACATATTCAGTTTTTATGGCCAAAATGTGCTTTTCAGGGGCTGAAAAGCATGTTTTGGCCGAATATGATAATTTTCATTAAAACTTGATTTCTATCACTTCGAATGATGCCAAATGAATAACTTACTTGAATTGGACCATTTTACACTATGTCCATTGTAGATTTGTGTCTCCGACAGTTTGTTTGGTTGCAGGGGACATTTTCAGTTTTTATGGCCAAAATGTGCTTTTCAGGGGCTGAAAAGCATGTTTTGGCCGAGTATGATAATTTTCATTAAAACTTGATTTCTATCCATTTGAATGATGCCAAATGAATAACTTACTTGAATTGGACCATTTTACACTATGTCCATTGTAGATTTGTGTCTCTGACAGTTCGTTTGGTTGCAGGGGACATATTCAGTTTTTATGGCCAAAATGTGCTTTTCAGGGGCTGAAAAGCATGTTTTGGCCGAATATGATAATTTTCATTAAAACTTGATTTCTATCACTTCGAATGATGCCAAATGAATAACTTACTTGAATTGGACAATTTTACATGTCCATTGTAGATTTGTGTCTCCGACAGTTTGTTTGGTTGCAGGGGACATTTTCAGTTTTTATGGCCAAAATGTGCTTTTCAGGGGCTGAAAAGCATGTTTTGGCCGAGTATGATAATTTTCATTAAAACTTGATATCTATCCATTTGAATGATGCCAAATGAATAACTTACTTGAATTGGACCATTTTACACTATGTCCATTGCAGATTTGTGTCTCTGACAGTTCGTTTGGTTGCAGGGGACATATTCAGTTTTTATGGCCAAAATGTGCTTTTCAGGGGCTGAAAAGCATGTTTTGGCCGAGTTTGATAATTTTCATTAAAACTTAATTTCTATCACTTCGAATGATGCCAAATGAATAATTTACTTGAATTGGACCATTTTACACTATGTCCATTGTAGATTTGTATCTCTGACAGTTCGTTTGGTTGCAGGGGACATATTCAGTTTTTATGGCCAAAATGTGCTTTTCAGGGGCTGAAAAGCACGTTTTGGCAGAATATGATAATTTTCATTAAAACTTGATTTCTATCCATTCGAATGATGCCAAATGAATATCTTACTTGAATTGGACCATTTTACACTATGTCCATTGTAGATTTGTTTCTCTGACAGTTCGTTTGGTTGCAGGGGACATATTCAGTTTTTATGGCCAAAATGTGCTTTTCAGGGGCTGAAAAGCATGTTTTGGCCGAGTATGATAATTTTCATTAAAACTTGATTTCTATCACTTCGAATGATGCCAAATGAATAACTTACTTGAATTGGACCATTTTACACTATGTCCATTGTAGATTTGTGTCTCTGACAGTTCGTTTGGTTGCAGGGGACATTTTCAGTTTTTATGGCCAAAATGTGCTTTTCAGGGGCTGAAAAGCATGTTTTGGCCGAATATGATAATTTTCATTAAAACTTGATTTCTATCACTTCGAATGATGCCAAATGAATAACTTTCTTGAATTGGACCATTTTACACTATGTCCATTGTAGATTTGTGTCTCTGACAGTTCGTTTGGTTGCAGGGGACATATTAAGTTTTTATGGCCAAAATGTGCTTTTCAGGGGCTGAAAAGCATGTTTTGGCCGAATATGATAATTTTCATTAAAACTTGATTTCTATCACTTCGAATGATGCCAAATGAATAACTTACTTGAATTGGACCATTTTACACTATATCCATTGTAGATTTGTGTCTCCGACAGTTTGTTTGGTTGCAGGGGACATTTTCAGTTTTTATGGCCAAAATGTGCTTTTCAGGGGCTGAAAAGCATGTTTTGGCCGAGTATGATAATTTTCATTAAAACTTGATTTCTATCCATTTGAATGATGCCAAATGAATAACTTACTTGAATTGGACCATTTTACACTATGTCCATTGTAGATTTGTGTCTCTGACAGTTCGTTTGGTTGCA
Organism: Stigmatopora argus; assembly: GCF_051989625.1. Classification (NCBI taxonomy): domain Eukaryota; kingdom Metazoa; phylum Chordata; class Actinopteri; order Syngnathiformes; family Syngnathidae; genus Stigmatopora; species Stigmatopora argus. The sequence goes on along the minus strand of NW_027520062.1, from coordinate 187,214 downwards.
GGGGACATATTCAGTTTTTATGGCCAAAATGTGCTTTTCAGGGGCTGAAAAGCATGTTTTGGCCGAATATGATAATTTTCATTAAAACTTGATTTCTATCACTTCGAATGATGCCAAATGAATAACTTACTTGAATTGGACCATTTTACACTATGTCCATTGTAGATTTGTGTCTCTGACAGTTCGTTTGGTTGCAGGGGACATATTCAGTTTTTATGGCCAAAATGTGCTTTTCAGGGGCTGAAAAGCATGTTTTGGCCGAATATGATAATTTTCATTAAAACTTGATTTCTATCACTTCGAATGATGCCAAATGAATAACTTACTTGAATTGGACCATTTTACACTATGTCCATTGTAGATTTGTGTCTCCGACAGTTTGTTTGGTTGCAGGGGACATTTTCAGTTTTTATGGCCAAAATGTGCTTTTCAGGGGCTGAAAAGCATGTTTTGGCCGAGTATGATAATTTTCATTAAAACTTGATTTCTATCCATTTGAATGATGCCAAATGAATAACTTACTTGAATTTGACCATTTTACACTATGTCCATTGTAGATTTGTGTCTCTGACAGTTCGTTTGGTTGCAGGGGACATATTCAGTTTTTATGGCCAAAATGTGCTTTTCAGGGGCTGAAAAGCATGTTTTGGCCGAATATGATAATTTTCATTAAAACTTGATTTCTATCACTTCGAATGATGCCAAATGAATAACTTACTTGAATTGGACCATTTTACACTATGTCCATTGTAGATTTGTGTCTCTGACAGTTCGTTTGGTTGCAGGGGACATATTCAGTTTTTATGGCCAAAATGTGCTTTTCAGGGGCTGAAAAGCATGTTTTGGACGAATATGATAATTTTCATTAAAACTTGATTTCTATCACTTCGAATGATGCCAAATGAATAACTTACTTGAATTGGACCATTTTACACTATGTCCATTGTAGATTTGTGTCTCCGACAGTTCGTTTGGTTGCAGGGGACATATTCAGTTTTTATGGCCAAAATGTGCTTTTCAGGGGCTGAAAAGCATGTTTTGGCCGAATATGATAATTTTCATTAAAACTTGATTTCTATCACTTCGAATGTTGCCAAATGAATAACTTACTTGAATTGGACCATTTTACACTATGTCCATTGTAGATTTGTGTCTCCGACAGTTTGTTTGGTTGCAGGGGACATTTTCAGTTTTTATGGCCAAAATGTGCTTTTCAGGGGCTGAAAAGCATGTTTTGGCCGAGTATGATAATTTTCATTAAAACTTGATTTCTATCCATTTGAATGATGCCAAATGAATAACTTACTTGAATTGGACCATTTTACACTATGTCCATTCTAGATTTGTGTCTCTGACAGTTCGTTTGGTTGCAGGGGACATATTCAGTTTTTATGGCCAAAATGTGCTTTTCAGGGGCTGAAAAGCATGTTTTGGCCGAATATGATAATTTTCATTAAAACTTGATTTCTATCACTTCGAATGATGCCAAATGAATAACTTACTTGAATTGGACCATTTTACACTATGTCCATTGTAGATTTGTGTCTCTGACAGTTCGTTTGGTTGCAGGGGACATATTCAGTTTTTATGGCCAAAATGTGCTTTTCAGGGGCTGAAAAGCATGTTTTGGCCGAATATGATAATTTTCATTAAAACTTGATTTCTATCACTTCGAATGATGCCAAATGAATAACTTACTTGAATTGGACAATTTTACATGTCCATTGTAGATTTGTGTCTCCGACAGTTTGTTTGGTTGCAGGGGACATTTTCAGTTTTTATGGCCAAAATGTGCTTTTCAGGGGCTGAAAAGCATGTTTTGGCCGAGTATGATAATTTTCATTAAAACTTGATTTCTATCCATTTGAATGATGCCAAATGAATAACTTACTTGAATTGGACCATTTTACACTATGTCCATTGCAGATTTGTGTCTCTGACAGTTCGTTTGGTTGCAGGGGACATATTCAGTTTTTATGGCCAAAATGTGCTTTTCAGGGGCTGAAAAGCATGTTTTGGCCGAGTTTGATAATTTTCATTAAAACTTAATTTCTATCACTTCGAATGATGCCAAATGAATAATTTACTTGAATTGGACCATTTTACACTATGTCCATTGTAGATTTGTATCTCTGACAGTTCGTTTGGTTGCAGGGGACATATTCAGTTTTTATGGCCAAAATGTGCTTTTCAGGGGCTGAAAAGCACGTTTTGGCAGAATATGATAATTTTCATTAAAACTTGATTTCTATCCATTCGAATGATGCCAAATGAATAACTTACTTGAATTGGACCATTTTACACTATGTCCATTGTAGATTTGTGTCTCTGACAGTTCGTTTGGTTGCAGGGGACATATTCAGTTTTTATGGCCAAAATGTGCTTTCAGGGGCTGAAAAGCATGTTTTGGCCGAATATGATAATTTTCATTAAAACTTGATTTCTATCACTTCGAATGATGCCAAATGAATAACTTACTTGAATTGGACCATTTTACACTATGTCCATTGTAGATTTGTGTCTCCGACAGTTTGTTTGCTTGCAGGGGACATTTTCAGTTTTTATGGCCAAAATGTGCTTTTCAGGGGCTGAAAAGCATGTTTTGGCCGAGTATGATAATTTTCATTAAAACTTGATTTCTATCCATTTGAATGATGCCAAATGAATAACTTACTTGAATTGGACCATTTTACACTATGTCCATTGTAGATTTGTGTCTCTGACAGTTCGTTTGGTTGCAGAGGACATATTCAGTTTTTAATGCCAAAATGTGCTTTTCAGGGGCTGAAAAGCATGTTTTGGCCGAATATGATAATTTTCATTAAAACTTGATTTCTATCACTTCGAATGATGCCAAATGAATAACTTACTTTAATTGGACCATTTTACACTATGTCAATTGTAGATTTGTGTCTCCGACAGTTCGTTTGGTTGCAGGGGACATTTTCAGTTTTTATGGCCAAAATGTGCTTTTCAGGGGCTGAAAAGCATGTTTTGGCCGAATATGATAATTTTCATTAAAACTTGATTTCTATCACTTCGAATGATGCCAAATGAATAACTTACTTGAATTGGACCATTTTACACTATGTCCATTGTAGATTTGTGTCTCCGACAGTTTGTTTGGTTGCAGGGGACATTTTCAGTTTTTATGGCCAAAATGTGCTTTTCAGGGGCTGAAAAGCATGTTTTGGCCGAGTATGATAATTTTCATTAAAACTTGATTTCTATCCATTTGAATGATGCCAAATGAATAACTTACTTGAATTGGACCATTTTACACTATGTCCATTGTAGATTTGTGTCTCTGACAGTTCGTTTGGTTGCAGGGGACATATTCAGTTTTTATGGCCAAAATGTGCTTTTCAGGGGCTGAAAAGCATGTTTTGGCCGAATATGATAATTTTCATTAAAACTTGATTTCTATCACTTCGAATGATGCCAAATGAATAACTTACTTGAATTGGACCATTTTACACTATGTCCATTGTAGATTTGTGTCTCTGACAGTTCGTTTGGTTGCAGGGGACATATTCAGTTTTTATGGCCAAAATGTGCTTTTCAGGGGCTGAAAAGCATGTTTTGGCCGAATATGATAATTTTCATTAAAACTTGATTTCTATCACTTCGAATGATGCCAAATGAATAACTTACTTGAATTGGACCATTTTACACTATGTCCATTGTAGATTTGTGTCTCCGACAGTTTGTTTGGTTGCAGGGGACATTTTCAGTTTTTATGGCCAAAATGTGCTTTTCAGGGGCTGAAAAGCATGTTTTGGCCGAGTATGATAATTTTCATTAAAACTTGATTTCTATCCATTTGAATGATGCCAAATGAATAACTTACTTGAATTGGACCATTTTACACTATGTCCATTGTAGATTTGTGTCTCTGACAGTTCGTTTGGTTGCAGGGGACATATTCAGTTTTTATGGCCAAAATGTGCTTTTCAGGGGCTGAAAAGCATGTTTTGGCCGAATATGATAATTTTCATTAAAACTTGATTTCTATCACTTCGAATGATGCCAAATGAATAACTTACTTGAATTGGACCATTTTACACTATGTCCATTGTAGATTTGTGTCTCTGACAGTTCGTTTGGTTGCAGGGGACATATTCAGTTTTTATGGCCAAAATGTGCTTTTCAGGGGCTGAAAAGCATGTTTTGGCCGAATATGATAATTTTCATTAAAACTTGATTTCTATCACTTCGAATGATGCCAAATGAATAACTTACTTGAATTGGACCATTTTACACTATGTCCATTGTAGATTTGTGTCTCCGACAGTTTGTTTGGTTGCAGGGGACATTTTCAGTTTTTATGGCCAAAATGTGCTTTTCAGGGGCTGAAAAGCATGTTTTGGCCGAGTATGATAATTTTCATTAAAACTTGATTTCTATCCATTTGAATGATGCCAAATGAATAACTTACTTGAATTTGACCATTTTACACTATGTCCATTGTAAATATGATAATTTTCATTAAAACGTGATTTCTATCACTTCGAATGATGCCAAATGAATAACTTACTTGAATTGGACCATTTTACACTATGTCCATTGTAGATTTGTGTCTCTGACAGTTCGTTTGGTTGCAGGGGACATATTCAGTTTTTATGGCCAAAATGTGCTTTTCAGGGGCTGAAAAGCATGTTTTGGACGAATATGATAATTTTCATTAAAACTTGATTTCTATCACTTCGAATGATGCCAAATGAATAACTTACTTGAATTGGACCATTTTACACTATGTCCATTGTAGATTTGTGTCTCTGACAGTTCGTTTGGTTGCAGGGGACATATTCAGTTTTTATGGCCAAAATGTGCTTTTCAGGGGCTGAAAAGCATGTTTTGGCCGAATATGATAATTTTCATTAAAACTTGATTTCTATCACTTCGAATGATGCCAAATGAATAACTTACTTGAATTGGACCATTTTACACTATGTCCATTGTAGATTTGTGTCTCCGACAGTTTGTTTGGTTGCAGGGGACATTTTCAGTTTTTATGGCCAAAATGTGCTTTTCAGGGGCTGAAAAGCATGTTTTGGTCGAGTATGATAATTTTCATTAAAACTTGGTTTCTATCCATTTGAATGATGCCAAATGAATAACTTACTTGAATTGGACCATTTTACACTATGTCCATTCTAGATTTGTGTCTCTGACAGTTCGTTTGGTTGCAGGGGACATATTCAGTTTTTATGGCCAAAATGTGCTTTTCAGGGGCTGAAAAGCATGTTTTGGCCGAATATGATAATTTTCATTAAAACTTGATTTCTATCACTTCGAATGATGCCAAATGAATAACTTACTTGAATTGGACCATTTTACACTATGTCCATTGTAGATTTGTGTCTCTGACAGTTCGTTTGGTTGCAGGGGAAATATTCAGTTTTTATGGCCAAAATGTGCTTTTCAGGGGCTGAAAAGCATGTTTTGGCCGAATATGATAATTTTCATTAAAACTTGATTTCTATCACTTCGAATGATGCCAAATGAATAACTTACTTGAAATGGACAATTTTACATGTCCATTGTAGATTTGTGTCTCCGACAGTTTGTTTGGTTGCAGGGGACATTTTCAGTTTTTATGGCCAAAATGTGCTTTTCAGGGGCTGAAAAGCATGTTTTGGCCGAGTATGATAATTTTCATTAAAACTTGATTTCTATCCATTTGAATGATGCCAAATGAATAACTCACTTGAATTGGACCATTTTACACTATGTCCATTGCAGATTTGTGTCTCTGACAGTTCGTTTGGTTGCAGGGGACATATTCAGTTTTTATGGCCAAAATGTGCTTTTCAGGGGCTGAAAAGCATGTTTTGGCCGAGTTTGATAATTTTCATTAAAACTTAATTTCTATCACTTCGAATGATGCCAAATGAATAATTTACTTGAATTGGACCATTTTACACTATGTCCATTGTAGATTTGTATCTCTGACAGTTCGTTTGGTTGCAGGGGACATATTCAGTTTTTATGGCCAAAATGTGCTTTTCAGGGGCTGAAAAGCACGTTTTGGCAGAATATGATAATTTTCATTAAAACTTGATTTCTATCCATTCGAATGATGCCAAATGAATATCTTACTTGAATTGGACAATTTTACATGTCCATTGTAGATTTGTGTCTCCGACAGTTTGTTTGGTTGCAGGGGACATTTTCAGTTTTTATGGCCAAAATGTGCTTTTCAGGGGCTGAAAAGCATGTTTTGGCCGAGTATGATAATTTTCATTAAAACTTGATTTCTATCCATTTGAATGATGCCAAATGAATAACTTACTTGAATTGGACCATTTTACACTATGTCCATTGCAGATTTGTGTCTCTGACAGTTCGTTTGGTTGCAGGGGACATATTCAGTTTTTATGGCCAAAATGTGCTTTTCAGGGGCTGAAAAGCATGTTTTGGCCGAATATGATAATTTTCATTAAAACTTGATTTCTATCACTTCGAATGATGCCAAATGAATAACTTACTTGAATTGGACCATTTTACACTATGTCCATTGTAGATTTGTGTCTCCGACAGTTTGTTTGGTTGCAGGGGACATTTTCAGTTTTTATGGCCAAAATGTGCTTTTCAGGGGCTGAAAAGCATGTTTTGGCCGAGTATGATAATTTTCATTAAAACTTGATTTCTATCCATTTGAATGATGCCAAATGAATAACTTACTTGAATTGGACCATTTTACACTATGTCCATTGTAGATTTGTGTCTCTGACAGTTCGTTTGGTTGCAGAGGACATATTCAGTTTTTATGGCCAAAATGTGCTTTTCAGGGGCTGAAAAGCATGTTTTGGCCGAATATGATAATTTTCATTAAAACTTGATTTCTATCACTTCGAATGATGCCAAATGAATAACTTACTTGAATTGGACCATTTTACACTATGTCCATTGTAGATTTGTGTCTCTGACAGTTCGTTTGGTTGCAGGGGACATATTAAGTTTTTATGGCCAAAATGTGCTTTTCAGGGGCTGAAAAGCATGTTTTGGCCGAGTATGATAATTTTCATTAAAACTTGATTTCTATCACTTCGAATGATGCCAAATGAATAACTTACTTGAATTGGACCATTTTACACTATGTCCATTGTAGATTTGTGTCTCTGACAGTTCGTTTGGTTGCAGAGGACATATTCAGTTTTTATGGCCAAAATGTGCTTTTCAGGGGCTGAAAAGCATGTTTTGGCCGAATATGATAATTTTCATTAAAACTCGATTTCTATCACTTCGAATGATGCCAAATGAATAACTTACTTGAATTGGACCATTTTACACTATGTCCATTGTAGATTTGTGTCTCTGACAGTTCGTTTGGTTGCAGGGGACATATTAAGTTTTTATGGCCAAAATGTGCTTTTCAGGGGCTGAAAAGCATGTTTTGGCCGAGTATGATAATTTTCATTAAAACTTGATTTCTATCACTTCGAATGATGCCAAATGAATAACTTACTTGAATTGGACCATTTTACACTATGTCCATTGTAGATTTGTGTCTCCGACAGTTCGTTTGGTTGCAGGGGACATTTTCAGTTTTTATGGCCAAAATGTGCTTTTCAGGGGCTGAAAAGCATGTTTTGGCCGAATATGATAATTTTCATTAAAACTTGATTTCTATCACTTCGAATGATGCCAAATGAATAACTTACTTGAATTGGACCATTTTACACTATGTCCATTGTAGATTTGTGTCTCCGACAGTTTGTTTGGTTGCAGGGGACATTTTCAGTTTTTATGGCCAAAATGTGCTTTTCAGGGGCTGAAAAGCACGTTTTGGCAGAATATGATAATTTTCATTAAAACTTGATTTCTATCCATTCGAATGATGCCAAATGAATATCTTACTTGAATTGGACCATTTTACACTATGTCCATTGTAGATTTGTTTCTCTGACAGTTCGTTTGGTTGCAGGGGACATATTCAGTTTTTATGGCCAAAATGTGCTTTTCAGGGGCTGAAAAGCATGTTTTGGCCGAGTATGATAATTTTCATTAAAACTTGATTTCTATCACTTCGAATGATGCCAAATGAATAACTTACTTGAATTGGACCATTTTACACTATGTCCATTGTAGATTTGTGTCTCCGACAGTTTGTTTGGTTGCAGGGGACATTTTCAGTTTTTATGGCCAAAATGTGCTTTTCAGGGGCTGAAAAGCATGTTTTGGTCGAGTATGATAATTTTCATTAAAACTTGGTTTCTATCCATTTGAATGATGCCAAATGAATAACTTACTTGAATTGGACCATTTTACACTATGTCCATTCTAGATTTGTGTCTCTGACAGTTCGTTTGGTTGCAGGGGACATATTCAGTTTTTATGGCCAAAATGTGCTTTTCAGGGGCTGAAAAGCATGTTTTGGCCGAATATGATAATTTTCATTAAAACTTGATTTCTATCACTTCGAATGATGCCAAATGAATAACTTACTTGAATTGGACCATTTTACACTATGTCCATTGTAGATTTGTGTCTCTGACAGTTCGTTTGGTTGCAGGGGACATATTCAGTTTTTATGGCCAAAATGTGCTTTTCAGGGGCTGAAAAGCATGTTTTGGCTGAATATGATAATTTTCATTAAAACTTGATTTCTATCACTTCGAATGATGCCAAATGAATAACTTACTTGAATTGGACAATTTTACATGTCCATTGTAGATTTGTGTCTCCGACAGTTTGTTTGGTTGCAGGGGACATTTTCAGTTTTTATGGCCAAAATGTGCTTTTCAGGGGCTGAAAAGCATGTTTTGGCCGAGTATGATAATTTTCATTAAAACTTGATTTCTATCCATTTGAATGATGCCAAATGAATAACTCACTTGAATTGGACCATTTTACACTATGTCCATTGCAGATTTGTGTCTCTGACAGTTCGTTTGGTTGCAGGGGACATATTCAGTTTTTATGGCCAAAATGTGCTTTTCAGGGGCTGAAAAGCATGTTTTGGCCGAGTTTGATAATTTTCATTAAAACTTAATTTCTATCACTTCGAATGATGCCAAATGAATAATTTACTTGAATTGGACCATTTTACACTATGTCCATTGTAGATTTGTATCTCTGACAGTTCGTTTGGTTGCAGGGGACATATTCAGTTTTTATGGCCAAAATGTGCTTTTCAGGGGCTGAAAAGCACGTTTTGGCAGAATATGATAATTTTCATTAAAACTTGATTTCTATCCATTCGAATGATGCCAAATGAATATCTTACTTGAATTGGACAATTTTACATGTCCATTGTAGATTTGTGTCTCCGACAGTTTGTTTGGTTGCAGGGGACATTTTCAGTTTTTATGGCCAAAATGTGCTTTTCAGGGGCTGAAAAGCATGTTTTGGCCGAGTATGATAATTTTCATTAAAACTTGATTTCTATCCATTTGAATGATGCCAAATGAATAACTTACTTGAATTGGACCATTTTACACTATGTCCATTGCAGATTTGTGTCTCTGACAGTTCGTTTGGTTGCAGGGGACATATTCAGTTTTTATGGCCAAAATGTGCTTTTCAGGGGCTGAAAAGCATGTTTTGGCCGAATATGATAATTTTCATTAAAACTTGATTTCTATCACTTCGAATGATGCCAAATGAATAACTTACTTGAATTGGACCATTTTACACTATGTCCATTGTAGATTTGTGTCTCCGACAGTTTGTTTGGTTGCAGGGGACATTTTCAGTTTTTATGGCCAAAATGTGCTTTTCAGGGGCTGAAAAGCATGTTTTGGCCGAGTATGATAATTTTCATTAAAACTTGATTTCTATCCATTTGAATGATGCCAAATGAATAACTTACTTGAATTGGACCATTTTACACTATGTCCATTGTAGATTTGTGTCTCTGACAGTTCGTTTGGTTGCAGAGGACATATTCAGTTTTTATGGCCAAAATGTGCTTTTCAGGGGCTGAAAAGCATGTTTTGGCCGAATATGATAATTTTCATTAAAACTTGATTTCTATCACTTCGAATGATGCCAAATGAATAACTTACTTGAATTGGACCATTTTACACTATGTCCATTGTAGATTTGTGTCTCTGACAGTTCGTTTGGTTGCAGGGGACATATTAAGTTTTTATGGCCAAAATGTGCTTTTCAGGGGCTGAAAAGCATGTTTTGGCCGAGTATGATAATTTTCATTAAAACTTGATTTCTATCACTTCGAATGATGCCAAATGAATAACTTACTTGAATTGGACCATTTTACACTATGTCCATTGTAGATTTGTGTCTCTGACAGTTCGTTTGGTTGCAGAGGACATATTCAGTTTTTATGGCCAAAATGTGCTTTTCAGGGGCTGAAAAGCATGTTTTGGCCGAATATGATAATTTTCATTAAAACTTGATTTCTATCACTTCGAATGATGCCAAATGAATAACTTACTTGAATTGGACCATTTTACACTATGTCCATTGTAGATTTGTGTCTCTGACAGTTCGTTTGGTTGCAGGGGACATATTAAGTTTTTATGGCCAAAATGTGCTTTTCAGGGGCTGAAAAGCATGTTTTGGCCGAGTATGATAATTTTCATTAAAACTTGATTTCTATCACTTCGAATGATGCCAAATGAATAACTTACTTGAATTGGACCATTTTACACTATGTCCATTGTAGATTTGTGTCTCCGACAGTTCGTTTGGTTGCAGGGGACATTTTCAGTTTTTATGGCCAAAATGTGCTTTTCAGGGGCTGAAAAGCATGTTTTGGCCGAATATGATAATTTTCATTAAAACTTGATTTCTATCACTTCGAATGATGCCAAATGAATAACTTACTTGAATTGGACCATTTTACACTATGTCCATTGTAGATTTGTGTCTCCGACAGTTTGTTTGGTTGCAGGGGACATTTTCAGTTTTTATGGCCAAAATGTGCTTTTCAGGGGCTGAAAAGCACGTTTTGGCAGAATATGATAATTTTCATTAAAACTTGATTTCTATCCATTCGAATGATGCCAAATGAATATCTTACTTGAATTGGACCATTTTACACTATGTCCATTGTAGATTTGTTTCTCTGACAGTTCGTTTGGTTGCAGGGGACATATTCAGTTTTTATGGCCAAAATGTGCTTTTCAGGGGCTGAAAAGCATGTTTTGGCCGAGTATGATAATTTTCATTAAAACTTGATTTCTATCACTTCGAATGATGCCAAATGAATAACTTACTTGAATTGGACCATTTTACACTATGTCCATTGTAGATTTGTGTCTCTGACAGTTCGTTTGGTTGCAGGGGACATTTTCAGTTTTTATGGCCAAAATGTGCTTTTCAGAGGCTGAAAAGCATGTTTTGGCAGAGTATGATAATTTTCATTAAAACTTAATTTCTATCACTTCGAATGATGCCAAATGAATAACTTACTTGAATTGGACCATTTTACACTATGTCCATTGTAGATTTGTGTCTTTTCAGGGGCTGAAAAGCATGTTTTGGCCGAGTATGATAATTTTCATTAAAACTTGATTTCTATCACTTCGAATGATGCCAAATGAATAACTTACTTGAATTGGACCATTTTACACTATGTCCATTGTAGATTTGTGTCTCTGACAGTTCGTTTGGTTGCAGGGGACATATTCAGTTTTTATGGCCAAAATGTGCTTTTCAGGGGCTGAAAAGCATGTTTTGGCCGAATATGAAAATTTTCATTAAAACTTGATTTCTATCACTTCGAATGATGCCAAATGAATAAATTACTTGAATTGGACCATTTTACACTATGTCCATTGTAGATTTGTGTCTCTGACAGTTCGTTTGGTTGCAGGGGACATATTAAGTTTTTATGGCCAAAATGTGCTTTTCAGGGGCTGAAAAGCATGTTTTGGCCGAGTATGATAATTTTCATTAAAACTTGATTTCTATCACTTCGAATGATGCCAAATGAATAACTTACTTGAATTGGACCATTTTACACTATGTCCATTGTAGATTTGTGTCTCTGACAGTTCGTTTGGTTGCAGAGGACATATTCAGTTTTTATGGCCAAAATGTGCTTTTCAGGGGCTGAAAAGCATGTTTTGGCCGAATATGATAATTTTCATTAAAACTCGATTTCTATCACTTCGAATGATGCCAAATGAATAACTTACTTGAATTGGACCATTTTACACTATGTCCATTGTAGATTTGTGTCTCTGACAGTTCGTTTGGTTGCAGGGGACATATTAAGTTTTTATGGCCAAAATGTGCTTTTCAGGGGCTGAAAAGCATGTTTTGGCCGAGTATGATAATTTTCATTAAAACTTGATTTCTATCACTTCGAATGATGCCAAATGAATAACTTACTTGAATTGGACCATTTTACACTATGTCCATTGTAGATTTGTGTCTCCGACAGTTCGTTTGGTTGCAGGGGACATTTTCAGTTTTTATGGCCAAAATGTGCTTTTCAGGGGCTGAAAAGCATGTTTTGGCCGAATATGATAATTTTCATTAAAACTTGATTTCTATCACTTCGAATGATGCCAAATGAATAACTTACTTGAATTGGACCATTTTACACTATGTCCATTGTAGATTTGTGTCTCCGACAGTTTGTTTGGTTGCAGGGGACATTTTCAGTTTTTATGGCCAAAATGTGCTTTTCAGGGGCTGAAAAGCACGTTTTGGCAGAATATGATAATTTTCATTAAAACTTGATTTCTATCCATTCGAATGATGCCAAATGAATATCTTACTTGAATTGGACCATTTTACACTATGTCCATTGTAGATTTGTTTCTCTGACAGTTCGTTTGGTTGCAGGGGACATATTCAGTTTTTATGGCCAAAATGTGCTTTTCAGGGGCTGAAAAGCATGTTTTGGCCGAGTATGATAATTTTCATTAAAACTTGATTTCTATCACTTCGAATGATGCCAAATGAATAACTTACTTGAATTGGACCATTTTACACTATGTCCATTGTAGATTTGTGTCTCCGACAGTTTGTTTGGTTGCAGGGGACATTTTCAGTTTTTATGGCCAAAATGTGCTTTTCAGGGGCTGAAAAGCATGTTTTGGTCGAGTATGATAATTTTCATTAAAACTTGGTTTCTATCCATTTGAATGATGCCAAATGAATAACTTACTTGAATTGGACCATTTTACACTATGTCCATTCTAGATTTGTGTCTCTGACAGTTCGTTTGGTTGCAGGGGACATATTCAGTTTTTATGGCCAAAATGTGCTTTTCAGGGGCTGAAAAGCATGTTTTGGCCGAATATGATAATTTTCATTAAAACTTGATTTCTATCACTTCGAATGATGCCAAATGAATAACTTACTTGAATTGGACCATTTTACACTATGTCCATTGTAGATTTGTGTCTCTGACAGTTCGTTTGGTTGCAGGGGACATATTCAGTTTTTATGGCCAAAATGTGCTTTTCAGGGGCTGAAAAGCATGTTTTGGCCGAATATGATAATTTTCATTAAAACTTGATTTCTATCACTTCGAATGATGCCAAATGAATAACTTACTTGAATTGGACAATTTTACATGTCCATTGTAGATTTGTGTCTCCGACAGTTTGTTTGGTTGCAGGGGACATTTTCAGTTTTTATGGCCAAAATGTGCTTTTCAGGGGCTGAAAAGCATGTTTTGGCCGAGTATGATAATTTTCATTAAAACTTGATTTCTATCCATTTGAATGATGCCAAATGAATAACTCACTTGAATTGGACCATTTTACACTATGTCCATTGCAGATTTGTGTCTCTGACAGTTCGTTTGGTTGCAGGGGACATATTCAGTTTTTATGGCCAAAATGTGCTTTTCAGGGGCTGAAAAGCATGTTTTGGCCGAGTTTGATAATTTTCATTAAAACTTAATTTCTATCACTTCGAATGATGCCAAATGAATAATTTACTTGAATTGGACCATTTTACACTATGTCCATTGTAGATTTGTATCTCTGACAGTTCGTTTGGTTGCAGGGGACATATTCAGTTTTTATGGCCAAAATGTGCTTTTCAGGGACTGAAAAGCACGTTTTGGCAGAATATGATAATTTTCATTAAAACTTGATTTCTATCCATTCGAATGATGCCAAATGAATATCTTACTTGAATTGGACAATTTTACATGTCCATTGTAGATTTGTGTCTCCGACAGTTTGTTTGGTTGCAGGGGACATTTTCAGTTTTTATGGCCAAAATGTGCTTTTCAGGGGCTGAAAAGCATGTTTTGGCCGAGTATGATAATTTTCATTAAAACTTGATTTCTATCCATTTGAATGATGCCAAATGAATAACTTACTTGAATTGGACCATTTTACACTATGTCCATTGCAGATTTGTGTCTCTGACAGTTCGTTTGGTTGCAGGGGACATATTCAGTTTTTATGGCCAAAATGTGCTTTTCAGGGGCTGAAAAGCATGTTTTGGCCGAATATGATAATTTTCATTAAAACTTGATTTCTATCACTTCGAATGATGCCAAATGAATAACTTACTTGAATTGGACCATTTTACACTATGTCCATTGTAGATTTGTGTCTCCGACAGTTTGTTTGGTTGCAGGGGACATTTTCAGTTTTTATGGCCAAAATGTGCTTTTCAGGGGCTGAAAAGCATGTTTTGGCCGAGTATGATAATTTTCATTAAAACTTGATTTCTATCCATTTGAATGATGCCAAATGAATAACTTACTTGAATTGGACCATTTTACACTATGTCCATTGTAGATTTGTGTCTCTGACAGTTCGTTTGGTTGCAGAGGACATATTCAGTTTTTATGGCCAAAATGTGCTTTTCAGGGGCTGAAAAGCATGTTTTGGCCGAATATGATAATTTTCATTAAAACTTGATTTCTATCACTTCGAATGATGCCAAATGAATAACTTACTTGAATTGGACCATTTTACACTATGTCCATTGTAGATTTGTGTCTCTGACAGTTCGTTTGGTTGCAGGGGACATATTAAGTTTTTATGGCCAAAATGTGCTTTTCAGGGGCTGAAAAGCATGTTTTGGCCGAGTATGATAATTTTCATTAAAACTTGATTTCTATCACTTCGAATGATGCCAAATGAATAACTTACTTGAATTGGACCATTTTACACTATGTCCATTGTAGATTTGTGTCTCTGACAGTTCGTTTGGTTGCAGAGGACATATTCAGTTTTTATGGCCAAAATGTGCTTTTCAGGGGCTGAAAAGCATGTTTTGGCCGAATATGATAATTTTCATTAAAACTTGATTTCTATCACTTCGAATGATGCCAAATGAATAACTTACTTGAATTGGACCATTTTACACTATGTCCATTGTAGATTTGTGTCTCTGACAGTTCGTTTGGTTGCAGGGGACATATTAAGTTTTTATGGCCAAAATGTGCTTTTCAGGGGCTGAAAAGCATGTTTTGGCCGAGTATGATAATTTTCATTAAAACTTGATTTCTATCACTTCGAATGATGCCAAATGAATAACTTACTTGAATTGGACCATTTTACACTATGTCCATTGTAGATTTGTGTCTCCGACAGTTCGTTTGGTTGCAGGGGACATTTTCAGTTTTTATGGCCAAAATGTGCTTTTCAGGGGCTGAAAAGCATGTTTTGGCCGAATATGATAATTTTCATTAAAACTTGATTTCTATCACTTCGAATGATGCCAAATGAATAACTTACTTGAATTGGACCATTTTACACTATGTCCATTGTAGATTTGTGTCTCCGACAGTTTGTTTGGTTGCAGGGGACATTTTCAGTTTTTATGGCCAAAATGTGCTTTTCAGGGGCTGAAAAGCACGTTTTGGCAGAATATGATAATTTTCATTAAAACTTGATTTCTATCCATTCGAATGATGCCAAATGAATATCTTACTTGAATTGGACCATTTTACACTATGTCCATTGTAGATTTGTTTCTCTGACAGTTCGTTTGGTTGCAGGGGACATATTCAGTTTTTATGGCCAAAATGTGCTTTTCAGGGGCTGAAAAGCATGTTTTGGCCGAGTATGATAATTTTCATTAAAACTTGATTTCTATCACTTCGAATGATGCCAAATGAATAACTTACTTGAATTGGACCATTTTACACTATGTCCATTGTAGATTTGTGTCTCTGACAGTTCGTTTGGTTGCAGGGGACATTTTCAGTTTTTATGGCCAAAATGTGCTTTTCAGAGGCTGAAAAGCATGTTTTGGCAGAGTATGATAATTTTCATTAAAACTTAATTTCTATCACTTCGAATGATGCCAAATGAATAACTTACTTGAATTGGACCATTTTACACTATGTCCATTGTAGATTTGTGTCTTTTCAGGGGCTGAAAAGCATGTTTTGGCCGAGTATGATAATTTTCATTAAAACTTGATTTCTATCACTTCGAATGATGCCAAATGAATAACTTACTTGAATTGGACCATTTTACACTATGTCCATTGTAGATTTGTGTCTCTGACAGTTCGTTTGGTTGCAGGGGACATATTCAGTTTTTATGGCCAAAATGTGCTTTTCAGGGGCTGAAAAGCATGTTTTGGCCGAATATGAAAATTTTCATTAAAACTTGATTTCTATCACTTCGAATGATGCCAAATGAATAAATTACTTGAATTGGACCATTTTACACTATGTCCATTGTAGATTTGTGTCTCTGACAGTTCGTTTGGTTGCAGGGGACATATTAAGTTTTTATGGCCAAAATGTGCTTTTCAGGGGCTGAAAAGCATGTTTTGGCCGAGTATGATAATTTTCATTAAAACTTGATTTCTATCACTTCGAATGATGCCAAATGAATAACTTACTTGAATTGGACCATTTTACACTATGTCCATTGTAGATTTGTGTCTCTGACAGTTCGTTTGGTTGCAGGGGACATTTTCAGTTTTTATGGCCAAAATGTGCTTTTCAGGGGCTGAAAAGCATGTTTTGGCCGAGTATGATAATTTTCATTAAAACTTGATTTCTATCCATTTGAATGATGCCAAATGAATAACTTACTTGAATTGGACCATTTTACACAATGTCCATTGTAGATTTGTGTCTCTGACAGTTCGTTTGGTTGCAGGGGACATATTCAGTTTTTATGGCCAAAATGTGCTTTTCAGGGGCTGAAAAGCATGTTTTGGCCGAATATGATAATTTTCATTAAAACTTGATTTCTATCACTTCGAATGATGCCAAATGAATAACTTACTTGAATTGGACCATTTTACACTATGTCCATTGTGGATTTGTGTCTCTGACAGTTCGTTTGGTTGCAGGGGACATATTCAGTTTTTATGGCCAAAATGTGCTTTTCAGGGGCTGAAAAGCATGTTTTGGCCGAATATGATAATTTTCATTAAAACTTGATTTCTATCACTTCGAATGATGCCAAATGAATAACTTACTTGAATTGGACCATTTTACACTATGTCCATTGTAGATTTGTGTCTCTGACAGTTCGTTTGGTTGCAGGGGACATATTCAGTTTTTATGGCCAAAATGTGCTTTTCAGGGGCTGAAAAGCATGTTTTGGCCGAATATGATAATTTTCATTAAAACTTTATTTCTATCCATTTGAATGATGCCAAATGAATAACTTACTTGAATTGGACCATTTTAACACTATGTCCATTGTAGATTTGTGTCTCTGACAGTTCGTTTGGTTGCAGGGGACATATTCAGTTTTTATGGCCAAAATGTGCTTTTCAGGGGCTGAAAAGCATGTTTTGGCCGAATATGATAATTTTCATTAAAACTTGATTTCTATCACTTCGAATGATGCCAAATGAATAACTTACTTGAATTGGACCATTTTACACTATGTCCATTGTAGATTTGTGTCTCTGACAGTTCGTTTGGTTGCAGGGGACATATTCAGTTTTTATGGCCAAAATGTGCTTTTCAGGGGCTGAAAAGCATGTTTTGGCCGAATATGATAATTTTCATTAAAACTTGATTTCTATCACTTCGAATGATGCCAAATGAATAACTTACTTGAATTGGACCATTTTACACTATGTCCATTGTAGATTTGTGTCTCCGACAGTTTGTTTGGTTGCAGGGGACATTTTCAGTTTTTATGGCCAAAATGTGCTTTTCAGGGGCTGAAAAGCATGTTTTGGCCGAGTATGATAATTTTCATTAAAACTTGATTTCTATCCATTTGAATGATGCCAAATGAATAACTTACTTGAATTGGACCATTTTACACTATGTCCATTGTAGATTTGTGTCTCTGACAGTTCGTTTGGTTGCAGGGGACATATTCAGTTTTTATGGCCAAAATGTGCTTTTCAGGGGCTGAAAAGCATGTTTTGGCCGAATATGATAATTTTCATTAAAACTTGATTTCTATCACTTCGAATGATGCCAAATGAATAACTTACTTGAATTGGACCATTTTACACTATGTCCATTGTAGATTTGTGTCTCCGACAGTTCGTTTGGTTGCAGGGGACATTTTCAGTTTTTATGGCCAAAATTTGCTTTTCAGGGGATGAAAAGCATGTTTTGGCTGAATATGATAATTTTCATTAAAACTTGATTTCTATCACTTCGAATGATGCCAAATGAATAACTTACTTGAATTGGACCATTTTACACTATGTCCATTGTAGATTTGTGTCTCCGACAGTTTGTTTGGTTGCAGGGGACATTTTCAGTTTTTATGGCCAAAATGTGCTTTTCAGGGGCTGAAAAGCATGTTTTGGCCAAGTATGATAATTTTCATTAAAACTTGATTTCTATCCATTTGAATGATGCCAAATGAATAACTTACTTGAATTGGACCATTTTACACTATGTCCATTGTAGATTTGTGTCTCTGACAGTTCGTTTGGTTGCAGGGGACATATTCAGTTTTTATGGCCAAAATGTGCTTTTCAGGGGCTGAAAAGCATGTTTTGGCAGAATATGATAATTTTCATTAAAACTTGATTTCTATCACTTCGAATGATGCCAAATGAATAACTTACTTGAATTGGACCATTTTACACTATGTCCATTGTAGATTTGTGTCTCTGACAGTTCGTTTGGTTGCAGGGGACATATTAAGTTTTTATGGCCAAAATGTGCTTTTCAGGGGCTGAAAAGCATGTTTTGGCCGAGTATGATAATTTTCATTAAAACTTGATTTCTATCACTTCGAATGATGCCAAATGAATAACTTACTTGAATTGGACCATTTTACACTATGTCCATTGTAGATTTGTGTCTCCGACAGTTCGTTTGGTTGCAGGGGACATTTTCAGTTTTTATGGCCAAAATGTGCTTTTCAGGGGCTGAAAAGCATGTTTTGGCCGAGTATGATAATTTTCATTAAAACTTTATTTCTATCCATTTGAATGATGCCAAATGAATAACTTACTTGAATTGGACCATTTTACACTATGTCCATTGTAGATTTGTGTCTCTGACAGTTCGTTTGGTTGCAGGGGACATATTCAGTTTTTATGGCCAAAATGTGCTTTTCAGGGGCTGAAAAGCATGTTTTGGCCGAATATGATAATTTTCATTAAAACTTGATTTCTATCACTTCGAATGATGCCAAATGAATAACTTACTTGAATTGGACCATTTTACACTATGTCCATTGTAGATTTGTGTCTCTGACAGTTCGTTTGGTTGCAGGGGACATATTCAGTTTTTATGGCCAAAATGTGCTTTTCAGGGGCTGAAAAGCATGTTTTGGCCGAATATGATAATTTTTATTAAAACTTGATTTCTATCACTTCGAATGATGCCAAATGAATAACTTACTTGAATTGGACCATTTTACACATATGTCCATTGTAGATTTGTGTCTCCGACAGTGTTTGGTTGAGGGGACATTTTCAGTTTTTATGGCCAAAATGTGCTTTTCAGGGGCTGAAAAGCATGTTTTGGCCGAGTATGATAATTTTCATTAAAACTTGATTTCTATCACTTCGAATGATGCCAAATGGATAACTTACTTGAATTGGACCATTTTACACTATGTCCATTGTAGATTTGTGTCTCTGACAGTTCGTTTGGTTGCAGGGGACATATTAAGTTTTTATGGCCAAAATGTGCTTTTCAGGGGCTGAAAAGCATGTTTTGGCCGAGTATGATAATTTTCATTAAAACTTGATTTCTATCACTTCGAATGATGCCAAATGAATAACTTACTTGAATTGGACCATTTTACACTATGTCCATTGTAGATTTGTGTCTCCGACAGTTCGTTTGGTTGCACGGGACATTTTCAGTTTTTATGGCCAAAATGTGCTTTTCAGGGGCTGAAAAGCATGTTTTGGCCGAGAATGATAATTTTCATTAAAACTTGATTTCTATCCATTTGAATGATGCCAAATGAATAACTTACTTGAATTGGACCATTTTACACTATGTCCATTGTAGATTTGTGTCTCTGACAGTTCGTTTGGTTGCAGGGGACATATTCAGTTTTTATGGCCAAAATGTGCTTTTCAGGGGCTGAAAAGCATGTTTTGGCCGAATATGATAATTTTCATTAAAACTTAATTTCTATCACTTCGAATGATGCCAAATGAATAACTTACTTGAATTGGACCATTTTACACTATGTCCATTGTAGATTTGTGTCTCTGACAGTTCGTTTGGTTGCAGGGGACATTTTCAGTTTTTATGGCGAAAATGTGCTTTTCAGGGGCTGAAAAGCATGTTTTGGCCGAGTATGATAATTTTCATTAAAACTTGATTTCTATCACTTCGAATGATGCCAAATGAATAACTTACTTGAATTGGACCATTTTACACTATGTCCATTGTAGATTTGTGTCTCTGACAGTTCGTTTGGTTGCAGGGGACATATTCAGTTTTTATGGCCAAAATGTGCTTTTCAGGGGCTGAAAAGCATGTTTTGGCCGAATATGATAATTTTCATTAAAACTTGATTTCTATCACTTCGAATGATGCCAAATGAATAAATTACTTGAATTGGACCATTTTACACTATGTCCATTGTAGATTTGTGTCTCTGACAGTTCGTTTGGTTGCAGGGGACATATTAAGTTTTTATGGCCAAAATGTGCTTTTCAGGGGCTGAAAAGCATGTTTTGGCCGAGTATGATAATTTTCATTAAAACTTGATTTCTATCACTTCGAATGATGCCAAATGAATAACTTACTTGAATTGGACCATTTTACACTATGTCCATTGTAGATTTGTGTCTCTGACAGTTCGTTTGGTTGCAGGGGACATTTTCAGTTTTTATGGCCAAAATGTGCTTTTCAGGGGCTGAAAAGCATGTTTTGGCCGAGTATGATAATTTTCATTAAAACTTAATTTCTATCACTTCGAATGATGCCAAATGAATAACTTACTTGAATTGGACCATTTTACACTATGTCCATTGTAGATTTGTGTCTCTGACAGTTCGTTTGGTTGCAGGGGACATATTCAGTTTTTATGGCCAAAATGTGCTTTTCAGGGGCTGAAAAGCATGTTTTGGCCGAATATGATAATTTTCATTAAAACTTGATTTCTATCACTTCGAATGATGCCAAATGAATAACTTACTTGAATTGGACCATTTTACACTATGTCCATTGTAGATTTGTGTCTCCGACAGTTTGTTTGGTTGCAGGGGACATTTTCAGTTTTTATGGCCAAAATGTGCTTTTCAGGGGCTGAAAAGCATGTTTTGGCCGAGTATGATAATTTTCATTAAAACTTGATTTCTATCCATTTGAATGATGCCAAATGAATAACTTACTTGAATTGGACCATTTTACACTATGTCCATTGTAGATTTGTGTCTCTGACAGTTCGTTTAGTTGCAGGGGACATTTTCAGTTTTTATGGCCAAAATGTGCTTTTCAGGGGCTGAAAAGCATGTTTTGGCCGAATATGATAATTTTCATTAAAACTTGATTTCTATCACTTCGAATGATGCCAAATGAATAACTTACTTGAATTGGACCATTTTACACTATGTCCATTGTAGATTTGTGTCTCCGACAGTTCGTTTGGTTGCAGGGGACATTTTCAGTTTTTATGGCCAAAATGTGCTTTTCAGGGGCTGAAAAGCATGTTTTCGCCGAGTATGATAATTTTCATTAAAACTTGATTTCTATCCATTTGAATGATGCCAAATGAATAACTTACTTGAATTGGACCATTTTACACTATGTCCATTGTAGATTTGTGTCTCTGACAGTTCGTTTGGTTGCAGGGGACATATTCAGTTTTTATGGCCAAAATGTGCTTTTCAGGGGCTGAAAAGCATGTTTTGGCCGAATATGATAATTTTCATTAAAACTTGATTTCTATCACTTCGAATGATGCCAAATGAATAACTTACTTGAATTGGACCATTTTACACTATGTCCATTGTAGATTTGTGTCTCTGACAGTTCGTTTGGTTGCAGGGGACATATTCAGTTTTTATGGCCAAAATGTGCTTTTCATGGGCTGAAAAGCATGTTTTGGCCGAGTATGATAATTTTCATTAAAACTTGATTTCTATCCATTTGAATGATACCAAATGAATAACTTACTTGAATTGGACCATTTTACACTATGTCCATTGTAGATTTGTGTCTCTGACAGTTCGTTTGGTTGCAGGGGACATATTCAGTTTTTATGGCCAAAATGTGCTTTTCAGGGGCTGAAAAGCATGTTTTGGCCGAATATGATAATTTTCATTAAAACTTGATTTCTATCACTTCGAATGATGCCAAATGAATAACTTACTTGAATTGGACCATTTTACACTATGTCCATTGTAGATTTGTGTCTCTGACAGTTCGTTTGGTTGCAGGGGACATATTAAGTTTTTATGGCCAAAATGTGCTTTTCAGGGGCTGAAAAGCATGTTTTGGCCGAGTATGATAATTTTCATTAAAACTTGATTTCTATCACTTCGAATGATGCCAAATGAATAACTTACTTGAATTGGACCATTTTACACTATGTCCATTGTAGATTTGTGTCTCCGACAGTTCGTTTGGTTGCAGGGGACATTTTCAGTTTTTATGGCCAAAATGTGCTTTTCAGGGGCTGAAAAGCATGTTTTGGCCGAGTATGATAATTTTCATTAAAACTTGATTTCTATCCATTTGAATGATGCCAAATGAATAACTTACTTGAATTGGACCATTTTACACTATGTCCATTGTAGATTTGTGTCTCTGACAGTTCGTTTGGTTGCAGGGGACATATTCAGTTTTTATGGCCAAAATGTGCTTTTCAGGGGCTGAAAAGCATGTTTTGGCCGAATATGATAATTTTCATTAAAACTTGATTTCTATCACTTCGAATGATGCCAAATGAATAACTTACTTGAATTGGACCATTTTACACTATGTCCATTGTAGATTTGTGTCTCTGACAGTTCGTTTGGTTGCAGGGGACATATTCAGTTTTTATGGCCAAAATGTGCTTTTCAGGGGCTGAAAAGCATGTTTTGGCCGAATATGATAATTTTCATTAAAACTTGATTTCTATCACTTCGAATGATGCCAAATGAATAACTTACTTGAATTGGACCATTTTACACTATGTCCATTGTAGATTTGTGTCTCTGACAGTTCGTTTGGTTGCAGGGGACATATTCAGTTTTTATGGCCAAAATGTGCTTTTCAGGGGCTGAAAAGCATGTTTTGGCCGAATATGATAATTTTCATTAAAACTTGATTTCTATCACTTCGAATGATGCCAAATGAATAACTTACTTGAATTGGACCATTTTACACTATGTCCATTGTAGATTTGTGTCTCCGACAGTTTGTTTGGTTGCAGGGGACATTTTCAGTTTTTATGGCCAAAATGTGCTTTTCAGGGGCTGAAAAGCATGTTTTGGCCGAGTATGATAATTTTCATTAAAACTTGATTTCTATCCATTTGAATGATGCCAAATGAATAACTTACTTGAATTGGACCATTTTACACTATGTCCATTGTAGATTTGTGTCTCTGACAGTTCGTTTAGTTGCAGGGGACATTTTCAGTTTTTATGGCCAAAATGTGCTTTTCAGGGGCTGAAAAGCATGTTTTGGCCGAATATGATAATTTTCATTAAAACTTGATTTCTATCACTTCGAATGATGCCAAATGAATAACTTACTTGAATTGGACCATTTTACACTATGTCCATTGTAGATTTGTGTCTCTGACAGTTCGTTTGGTTGCAGGGGACATTTTCAGTTTTTATGGCGAAAATGTGCTTTTCAGGGGCTGAAAAGCATGTTTTGGCCGAGTATGATAATTTTCATTAAAACTTGATTTCTATCACTTCGAATGATGCCAAATGAATAACTTACTTGAATTGGACCATTTTACACTATGTCCATTGTAGATTTGTGTCTCTGACAGTTCGTTTGGTTGCAGGGGACATATTCAGTTTTTATGGCCAAAATGTGCTTTTCAGGGGCTGAAAAGCATGTTTTGGCCGAATATGATAATTTTCATTAAAACTTGATTTCTATCACTTCGAATGATGCCAAATGAATAAATTACTTGAATTGGACCATTTTACACTATGTCCATTGTAGATTTGTGTCTCTGACAGTTCGTTTGGTTGCAGGGGACATATTAAGTTTTTATGGCCAAAATGTGCTTTTCAGGGGCTGAAAAGCATGTTTTGGCCGAGTATGATAATTTTCATTAAAACTTGATTTCTATCACTTCGAATGATGCCAAATGAATAACTTACTTGAATTGGACCATTTTACACTATGTCCATTGTAGATTTGTGTCTCTGACAGTTCGTTTGGTTGCAGGGGACATTTTCAGTTTTTATGGCCAAAATGTGCTTTTCAGGGGCTGAAAAGCATGTTTTGGCCGAGTATGATAATTTTCATTAAAACTTAATTTCTATCACTTCGAATGATGCCAAATGAATAACTTACTTGAATTGGACCATTTTACACTATGTCCATTGTAGATTTGTGTCTCTGACAGTTCGTTTGGTTGCAGGGGACATATTCAGTTTTTATGGCCAAAATGTGCTTTTCAGGGGCTGAAAAGCATGTTTTGGCCGAATATGATAATTTTCATTAAAACTTGATTTCTATCACTTCGAATGATGCCAAATGAATAACTTACTTGAATTGGACCATTTTACACTATGTCCATTGTAGATTTGTGTCTCCGACAGTTTGTTTGGTTGCAGGGGACATTTTCAGTTTTTATGGCCAAAATGTGCTTTTCAGGGGCTGAAAAGCATGTTTTGGCCGAGTATGATAATTTTCATTAAAACTTGATTTCTATCCATTTGAATGATGCCAAATGAATAACTTACTTGAATTGGACCATTTTACACTATGTCCATTGTAGATTTGTGTCTCTGACAGTTCGTTTAGTTGCAGGGGACATTTTCAGTTTTTATGGCCAAAATGTGCTTTTCAGGGGCTGAAAAGCATGTTTTGGCCGAATATGATAATTTTCATTAAAACTTGATTTCTATCACTTCGAATGATGCCAAATGAATAACTTACTTGAATTGGACCATTTTACACTATGTCCATTGTAGATTTGTGTCTCCGACAGTTCGTTTGGTTGCAGGGGACATTTTCAGTTTTTATGGCCAAAATGTGCTTTTCAGGGGCTGAAAAGCATGTTTTCGCCGAGTATGATAATTTTCATTAAAACTTGATTTCTATCCATTTGAATGATGCCAAATGAATAACTTACTTGAATTGGACCATTTTACACTATGTCCATTGTAGATTTGTGTCTCTGACAGTTCGTTTGGTTGCAGGGGACATATTCAGTTTTTATGGCCAAAATGTGCTTTTCAGGGGCTGAAAAGCATGTTTTGGCCGAATATGATAATTTTCATTAAAACTTGATTTCTATCACTTCGAATGATGCCAAATGAATAACTTACTTGAATTGGACCATTTTACACTATGTCCATTGTAGATTTGTGTCTCTGACAGTTCGTTTGGTTGCAGGGGACATATTCAGTTTTTATGGCCAAAATGTGCTTTTCATGGGCTGAAAAGCATGTTTTGGCCGAGTATGATAATTTTCATTAAAACTTGATTTCTATCCATTTGAATGATACCAAATGAATAACTTACTTGAATTGGACCATTTTACACTATGTCCATTGTAGATTTGTGTCTCTGACAGTTCGTTTGGTTGCAGGGGACATATTCAGTTTTTATGGCCAAAATGTGCTTTTCAGGGGCTGAAAAGCATGTTTTGGCCGAATATGATAATTTTCATTAAAACTTGATTTCTATCACTTCGAATGATGCCAAATGAATAACTTACTTGAATTGGACCATTTTACACTATGTCCATTGTAGATTTGTGTCTCTGACAGTTCGTTTGGTTGCAGGGGACATATTAAGTTTTTATGGCCAAAATGTGCTTTTCAGGGGCTGAAAAGCATGTTTTGGCCGAGTATGATAATTTTCATTAAAACTTGATTTCTATCACTTCGAATGATGCCAAATGAATAACTTACTTGAATTGGACCATTTTACACTATGTCCATTGTAGATTTGTGTCTCCGACAGTTCGTTTGGTTGCAGGGGACATTTTCAGTTTTTATGGCCAAAATGTGCTTTTCAGGGGCTGAAAAGCATGTTTTGGCCGAGTATGATAATTTTCATTAAAACTTGATTTCTATCCATTTGAATGATGCCAAATGAATAACTTACTTGAATTGGACCATTTTACACTATGTCCATTGTAGATTTGTGTCTCTGACAGTTCGTTTGGTTGCAGGGGACATATTCAGTTTTTATGGCCAAAATGTGCTTTTCAGGGGCTGAAAAGCATGTTTTGGCCGAATATGATAATTTTCATTAAAACTTGATTTCTATCACTTCGAATGATGCCAAATGAATAACTTACTTGAATTGGACCATTTTACACTATGTCCATTGTAGATTTGTGTCTCTGACAGTTCGTTTGGTTGCAGGGGACATATTCAGTTTTTATGGCCAAAATGTGCTTTTCAGGGGCTGAAAAGCATGTTTTGGCCGAATATGATAATTTTCATTAAAACTTGATTTCTATCACTTCGAATGATGCCAAATGAATAACTTACTTGAATTGGACCATTTTACACTATGTCCATTGTAGATTTGTGTCTCTGACAGTTCGTTTGGTTGCAGGGGACATATTCAGTTTTTATGGCCAAAATGTGCTTTTCAGGGGCTGAAAAGCATGTTTTGGCCGAATATGATAATTTTCATTAAAACTTGATTTCTATCACTTCGAATGATGCCAAATGAATAACTTACTTGAATTGGACCATTTTACACTATGTCCATTGTAGATTTGTGTCTCCGACAGTTTGTTTGGTTGCAGGGGACATTTTCAGTTTTTATGGCCAAAATGTGCTTTTCAGGGGCTGAAAAGCATGTTTTGGCCGAGTATGATAATTTTCATTAAAACTTGATTTCTATCCATTTGAATGATGCCAAATGAATAACTTACTTGAATTGGACCATTTTACACTATGTCCATTGTAGATTTGTGTCTCTGACAGTTCGTTTAGTTGCAGGGGACATTTTCAGTTTTTATGGCCAAAATGTGCTTTTCAGGGGCTGAAAAGCATGTTTTGGCCGAATATGATAATTTTCATTAAAACTTGATTTCTATCACTTCGAATGATGCCAAATGAATAACTTACTTGAATTGGACCATTTTACACTATGTCCATTGTAGATTTGTGTCTCTGACAGTTCGTTTGGTTGCAGGGGACATTTTCAGTTTTTATGGCCAAAATGTGCTTTTCAGGGGCTGAAAAGCATGTTTTGGCCGAATATGATAATTTTCATTAAAACTTGATTTCTATCACTTCGAATGATGCCAAATGAATAACTTACTTGAATTGGACCATTTTACACTATGTCCATTGTAGATTTGTGTCTCTGACAGTTCGTTTGGTTGCAGGGGACATATTCAGTTTTTATGGCAAAAATGTGCTTTTCAGGGGCTGAAAAGCATGTTTTGGCCGAATATGATAATTTTCATTAAAACTTGATTTCTATCACTTCGAATGATGCCAAATGAATAACTTACTTGAATTGGACCATTTTACACTATGTCCATTGTAGATTTGTGTCTCCGACAGTTTGTTTGGTTGCAGGGGACATTTTCAGTTTTTATGGCCAAAATGTGCTTTTCAGGGGCTGAAAAGCATGTTTTGGCCGAGTATGATAATTTTCATTAAAACTTGATTTCTATCCATTTGAATGATGCCAAATGAATAACTTACTTGAATTGGACCATTTTACACTATGTCCATTGTAGATTTGTGTCTCTGACAGTTCGTTTGGTTGCAGGGGACATTTTCAGTTTTTATGGCCAAAATGTGCTTTTCAGGGGCTGAAAAGCATGTTTTGGCCGAATATGATAATTTTCATTAAAACTTGATTTCTATCACTTCGAATGATGCCAAATGAATAACTTACTTGAATTGGACCATTTTACACTATGTCCATTGTAGATTTGTGTCTCTGACAGTTCGTTTGGTTGCAGGGGACATATTAAGTTTTTATGGCCAAAATGTGCTTTTCAGGGGCTGAAAAGCATGTTTTGGCCGAGTATGATAATTTTCATTAAAACTTGATTTCTATCACTTCGAATGATGCCAAATGAATAACTTACTTGAATTGGACCATTTTACACTATGTCCATTGTAGATTTGTGTCTCCGACAGTTCGTTTGGTTGCAGGGGACATTTTCAGTTTTTATGGCCAAAATGTGCTTTTCAGGGGCTGAAAAGCATGTTTTGTCCGAGTATGATAATTTTCATTAAAACTTGATTTCTATCCATTTGAATGATGCCAAATGAATAACTTACTTGAATTGGACCATTTTACACTATGTCCATTGTAGATTTGTGTCTCTGACAGTTCATTTGGTTGCAGGGGACATATTCAGTTTTTATGGCCAAAATGTGCTTTTCAGGGGCTGAAAAGCATGTTTTGGCCGAATATGATAATTTTCATTAAAACTTGATTTCTATCTCTTCGAATGATGCCAAATGAATAACTTACTTGAATTGGACCATTTTACACTATGTCCATTGTAGATTTGTGTCTCTGACAGTTCGTTTGGTTGCAGGGGACATAATCAGTTTTTATGGCCAAAATGTGCTTTTCAGGCTGAAAAGCATGTTTTGGCCGAATATGATAATTTTCATTAAAACTTGATTTCTATCACTTCGAATGATGCCAAATGAATAACTTACTTGAATTGGACCATTTTACACTATGTCCATTGTAGATTTGTGTCTCCGACAGTTTGTTTGGTTGCAGGGGACATTTTCAGTTTTTATGGCCAAAATGTGCTTTTCAGGGGCTGAAAAGCATGTTTTGGCCGAGTATGATAATTTTCATTAAAACTTGATTTCTATCCATTTGAATGATGCCAAATGAATAACTTACTTGAATTGGACCATTTTACACTATGTCCATTGTAGATTTGTGTCTCTGACAGTTCGTTTGGTTGCAGGGGACATATTCAGTTTTTATGGCCAAAATGTGCTTTTCAGGGGCTGAAAAGCATGTTTTGGCCGAATATGATAATTTTCATTAAAACTTGATTTTTATCACTTCGAATAATGCCAAATGAATAACTTACTTGAATTGGACCATTTTACACTATGTCCATTGTAGATTTGTGTCTCTGACAGTTCGTTTGGTTGCAGTACACATATTAAGTTTTTATGGCCAAAATGTGCTTTTCAGGGGCTGAAAAGCATGTTTTGGCCGAATATGATAATTTTCATTAAAACTTGATTTCTATCACTTCGAATGATGCCAAATGAATAACTTACTTGAATTGGACCATTTTACACTATGTCCATTGTAGATTTGTGTCTCCGACAGTTTGTTTGGTTGCAGGGGACATTTTCAGTTTTTATGGCCAAAATGTGCTTTTCAGGGGCTGAAAAGCATGTTTTGGCCGAGTATGATAATTTTCATTAAAACTTGATTTCTATCCATTTAAATGATGCCAAATGAATAACTTACTTGAATTGGACCATTTTACACTATGTCCATTGTAGATTTGTGTCTCTGACAGTTCGTTTGGTTGCAGGGGACATTTTCAGTTTTTATGGCCAAAATGTGCTTTTCAGGGGCTGAAAAGCATGTTTTGGCCGAATATGATAATTTTCATTAAAACTTGATTTCTATCACTTCGAATGATGCCAAATGAATAACTTACTTGAATTGGACCATTTTACACTATGTCCATTGTAGATTTGTGTCTCTGACAGTTCGTTTGGTTGCAGGGGACATATTAAGTTTTTATGGCCAAAATGTGCTTTTCAGGGGCTGAAAAGCATGTTTTGGCCGAGTATGATAATTTTCATTAAAACTTGATTTCTATCACTTCGAATGATGCCAAATGAATAACTTACTTGAATTGGACCATTTTACACTATGTCCATTGTAGATTTGTGTCTCCGACAGTTCGTTTGGTTGCAGGGGACATTTTCAGTTTTTATGGCCAAAATGTGCTTTTCAGGGGCTGAAAAGCATGTTTTGTCCGAGTATGATAATTTTCATTAAAACTTGATTTCTATCCATTTGAATGATGCCAAATGAATAACTTACTTGAATTGGACCATTTTACACTATGTCCATTGTAGATTTGTGTCTCTGACAGTTCATTTGGTTGCAGGGGACATATTCAGTTTTTATGGCCAAAATGTGCTTTTCAGGGGCTGAAAAGCATGTTTTGGCCGAATATGATAATTTTCATTAAAACTTGATTTCTATCTCTTCGAATGATGCCAAATGAATAACTTACTTGAATTGGACCATTTTACACTATGTCCATTGTAGATTTGTGTCTCTGACAGTTCGTTTGGTTGCAGGGGACATAATCAGTTTTTATGGCCAAAATGTGCTTTTCAGGCTGAAAAGCATGTTTTGGCCGAATATGATAATTTTCATTAAAACTTGATTTCTATCACTTCGAATGATGCCAAATGAATAACTTACTTGAATTGGACCATTTTACACTATGTCCATTGTAGATTTGTGTCTCCGACAGTTTGTTTGGTTGCAGGGGACATTTTCAGTTTTTATGGCCAAAATGTGCTTTTCAGGGGCTGAAAAGCATGTTTTGGCCGAGTATGATAATTTTCATTAAAACTTGATTTCTATCCATTTGAATGATGCCAAATGAATAACTTACTTGAATTGGACCATTTTACACTATGTCCATTGTAGATTTGTGTCTCTGACAGTTCGTTTGGTTGCAGTACACATATTAAGTTTTTATGGCCAAAATGTGCTTTTCAGGGGCTGAAAAGCATGTTTTGGCCGAATATGATAATTTTCATTAAAACTTGATTTCTATCACTTCGAATGATGCCAAATGAATAACTTACTTGAATTGGACCATTTTACACTATGTCCATTGTAGATTTGTGTCTCCGACAGTTTGTTTGGTTGCAGGGGACATTTTCAGTTTTTATGGCCAAAATGTGCTTTTCAGGGGCTGAAAAGCATGTTTTGGCCGAGTATGATAATTTTCATTAAAACTTGATTTCTATCCATTTAAATGATGCCAAATGAATAACTTACTTGAATTGGACCATTTTACACTATGTCCATTGTAGATTTGTGTCTCTGACAGTTCGTTTGGTTGCAGGGGACATATTCAGTTTTTATGGCCAAAATGTGCTTTTCAGGGGCTGAAAAGCATGTTTTGGCCGAATATGATAATTTTCATTAAAACTTGATTTCTATCACTTCGAATGATGCCAAATGAATAACTTACTTGAATTGGACCATTTTACACTATGTCCATTGTAGATTTGTGTCTCCGACAGTTCGTTTGGTTGCAGGGGACATTTTCAGTTTTTATGGCCAAAATTTGCTTTTCAGGGGATGAAAAGCATGTTTTGGCCGAATATGATAATTTTCATTAAAACTTGATTTCTATCACTTCGAATGATGCCAAATGAATAACTTACTTGAATTGGACCATTTTACACTATGTCCATTGTAGATTTGTGTCTCCGACAGTTTGTTTGGTTGCAGGGGACATTTTCAGTTTTTATGGCCAAAATGTGCTTTTCAGGGGCTGAAAAGCATGTTTTGGCCGAGTATGATAATTTTCATTAAAACTTGATTTCTATCCATTTGAATGATGCCAAATGAATAACTTACTTGAATTGGACCATTTTACACTATGTCCATTGTAGATTTGTGTCTCTGACAGTTCGTTTGGTTGCAGGGGACATATTCAGTTTTTATGGCCAAAATGTGCTTTTCAGGGGCTGAAAAGCATGTTTTGGCCGAATATGATAATTTTCATTAAAACTTGATTTCTATCACTTCGAATGATGCCAAATGAATAACTTACTTGAATTGGACCATTTTACCTATGTCCATTGTAGATTTGTGTCTCTGACAGTTCGTTTGGTTGCAGGGGACATATTAAGTTTTTATGGCCAAAATGTGCTTTTCAGGGGCTGAAAAGCATGTTTTGGCCGAGTATGATAATTTTCATTAAAACTTGATTTCTATCACTTCGAATGATGCCAAATGAATAACTTACTTGAATTGGACCATTTTACACTATGTCCATTGTAGATTTGTGTCTCCGACAGTTCGTTTGGTTGCAGGGGACATTTTCAGTTTTTATGGCCAAAATGTGCTTTTCAGGGGCTGAAAAGCATGTTTTGGCCGAGTATGATAATTTTCATTAAAACTTGATTTCTATCCATTTGAATGATGCCAAATGAATAACTTACTTGAATTGGACCATTTTACACTATGTCCATTGTAGATTTGTGTCTCTGACAGTTCGTTTGGTTGCAGGGGACATATTCAGTTTTTATGGCCAAAATGTGCTTTTCAGGGGCTGAAAAGCATGTTTTGGCCGAATATGATAATTTTCATTAAAACTTGATTTCTATCACTTCGAATGATGCCAAATGAATAACTTACTTGAATTGGACCATTTTACACTATGTCCATTGTAGATTTGTGTCTCTGACAGTTCGTTTGGTTGCAGGGGACATATTCAGTTTTTATGGCCAAAATGTGCTTTTCAGGGGCTGAAAAGCATGTTTTGGCCGAATATGATAATTTTCATTAAAACTTGATTTCTATCACTTCGAATGATGCCAAATGAATAACTTACTTGAATTGGACCATTTTACACTATGTCCATTGTAGATTTGTGTCTCTGACAGTTCGTTTGGTTGCAGGGGACATATTCTGTTTTTATGGCCAAAATGTGCTTTTCAGGGGCTGAAAAGCTTGTTTTGGCCGAGTATGATAATTTTCATTAAAACTTGATTTCTATCACTTTGAATGATGCCAAATGAATAACTTATTTGAATTGGACCATTTTACACTATGTCCATTGTAGATTTGTGTCTCGGACAGTTCGTTTGGTTCCAGGGGACATATTCAGTTTTTATGGCCAAAATTTGCTTTTCAGGGGCTGAAAAGCATGTTTTGGCCGAGTGTGATAATTTTCATTAAAACTTGATTTCTATCCATTCGAATGATGCCAAATGAATAACTTACTTGAATTGGACCATTTTACACTATGTCCATTGTAGATTTGTGTCTCTGACAGTTCGTTTGGTTGCAGGGGACATATTCACTTTTTATGGCCAAATTGTGCTTTTCAGGGGCTGAAAAGCATGTTTTGGCCGAGTATGATAATTTTCATTAAAACTTGATTTCTATCCATTCGAATGATGCCAAATGAATAACTTACTTGAATTGGACCATTTTACACTATGTCCATTGTAGATTTGTGTCTCTGACAGTTCGTTTGGTTGCAGGGGACATATTCACTTTTTATGGCCAAATTGTGCTTTTCAGGGGCTGAAAAGCATGTTTTGGCCGAGTATGATAATTTTCATTAAAACTTAATTTCTATCACTTCGAATGATGCCAAATGAATAACTTACTTGAATTGGACCATTTTACACTATGTCCATTGTAGATTTGTGTCTCTGACAGTTCGTTTGGTTGCAGGGGACATATTCAGTTTTTATGGCCAAAATGTGCTTTTCAGGGGCTGAAAAGCATGTTTTGGCCGAGTATGATAATTTTCATTAAAACTTGATTTCTATCACTTCGAATGATGCCAAATGAATAACTTACTTGAATTGGACCATTTTACACTATGTCCATTGTAGATTTGTGTCTCTGACAGTTCGTTTGGTTGCAGGGGACATTTTCAGTTTTTATGGCCAAAATGTGCTTTTCAGGGGCTGAAAAGCATGTTTTGGCCGAGTATGATAATTTTCATTAAAACTTGATTTCTATCACTTCGAATGATGCCAAATGAATAACTTACTTGAATTGGACCATTTTACACTATGTCCATTGTAGATTTGTGTCCCCGACAGTTCGTTTGGTTGCAGGGGACATTTTCAGTTTTTATTGCCAAAATGTGCTTTTCAGGGGCTGAAAAGCATGTTTTGGCCGAGTATGATGATTTTCATTAAAACTTAATTTCTATCACTTCGAATGATGCCAAATGAATAACTTACTTGAATTGGACCATTTTACACTATGTCCATTGTAGATTTGTGTCTCTGACAGTTCGTTTGGTTGCAGGGGACATATTCAGTTTTTATGGCCAAAATGTGCTTTTCAGGGGCTGAAAAGCATGTTTTGGCCGAGTATGATAATTTTCATCAAAACTTGATTTCTATCACTTCGAATGATGCCAAATGAATAACTTACTTGAATTGGACCATTTTACACTATGTCCATTGTAGATTTGTGTCTCGGACAGTTCGTTTGGTTGCAGGGGACATATTCAGTTTTTATGGCCAAAATGTGCTTTTCAGGGGCTGAAAAGCATGTTTAGGCCGAGTATGATAATTTTCATTAAAACTTGATTTCTATCACTTCGAATGATGCCAAATGAATAACTTACTTGAATTGGACCATTTTACACTATGTCCATTGTAGATTTGTGTCTCCGACAGTTCGTTTGGTTGCAGGGGACATTTTCAGTTTTTATTGCCAAAATGTGCTTTTCAGAGGCTGAAAAGCATGTTTTGGCCGAGATTGATGATTTTCATTAAAACTTAATTTCTATCACTTCGAATGATGCCAAATGAATAACTTACTTGAATTGGACCATTTTACACTATGTCCATTGTAGATTTGTGTCTCTGACAGTTCGTTTGGTTGCAGGGGACATATTCAGTTTTTATGGCCAAAATGTGCTTTTCAGGGGCTGAAAACCATGTTTTGGCCGAGTATGATAATTTTCATTAAAACTTAATTTCTATCACTTCGAATGATGCCAAATGAATAATTTACTTGAATTGGACCATTTTACACTATGTCCATTGTAGATTTGTGTCTCTGACAGTTCGTTTGGTTGCAGGGGACATATTCAGTTTTTATGGCCAAAATGTGCTTTTCAGGGGCTGAAAAGCATGTTTTGGCCGAGTATGATAATTTTCATCAAAACTTGATTTCTATCACTTCGAATGATGCCAAATGAATAACTTACTTGAATTGGACCATTTTACACTATGTCCATTGTAGATTTGTGTCTCTGACAGTTCGTTTGGTTGCAGGGGACATATTCAGTTTTTATGGCCAAAATGTGCTTTTCAGGGGCTGAAAAGCATGTTTAGGCCGAGTATGATAATTTTCATTAAAACTTGATTTCTATCACTTCGAATGATGCCAAATGAATAACTTACTTGAATTGGACCATTTTACACTATGTCCATTGTAGATTTGTGTCTCCGACAGTTCGTTTGGTTGCAGGGGACATTTTCAGTTTTTATTGCCAAAATGTGCTTTTCAGAGGCTGAAAAGCATGTTTTGGCCGAGATTGATGATTTTCATTAAAACTTAATTTCTATCACTTCGAATGATGCCAAATGAATAACTTACTTGAATTGGACCATTTTACACTATGTCCATTGTAGATTTGTGTCTCTGACAGTTCGTTTGGTTGCAGGGGACATATTCAGTTTTTATGGCCAAAATGTGCTTTTCAGGGGCTGAAAACCATGTTTTGGCCGAGTATGATAATTTTCATTAAAACTTGATTTCTATCCATTCGAATGATGCCAAATGAATAACTTACTTGAATTGGACCATTTTACACTATGTCCATTGTAGATTTGTGTCTCTGACAGTTCGTTTGGTTGCAGGGGACATATTCAGTTTTTATGGCCAAAATGTGCTTTTCAGGGGCTGAAAAGCATGTTTTGGCCGAGTATGATAATTTTCATTAAAACTTGATTTCTATCCATTCGAATGATGCCAAATGAATAACTTACTTGAATTGGACCATTTTACACTATGTCCATTGTAGATTTGTGTCTCTGACAGTTCGTTTGGTTGCAGGGGACATATTCAGTTTTTATGGCCAAAATGTGCTTTTCAGGGGCTGAAAAGCATGTTTTGGCCGAGTATGATAATTTTCATTAAAACTTGATTTCTATCACTTCGAATGATGCCAAATGAATAATTTATTTGAATTGGACCATTTTACACTTTGTCCATTGTAGATTTGTGTCTCGGACAGTTCGTTTGGTTCCAGGGGACATATTCAGTTTTTATGGCCAAAATGTGCTTTTCAGGGGCTGAAAAGCATGTTTTGGCCGAGTATGATAATTTTCATTAAAACTTGATTTCTATCCATTCGAATGATGCCAAATGAATAACTTACTTGAATTGGACCATTTTACACTATGTCCATTGTAGATTTGTGTCTCTGACAGTTCGTTTGGTTGCAGGGGACATATTCAGTTTTTATGGCCAAAATGTGCTTTTCAGGGGCTGAAAAGCATGTTTTGGCCGAGTATGATAATTTTCATTAAAACTTGATTTCTATCCATTCGAATGATGCCAAATGAATAACTTACTTGAATTGGACCATTTTACACTATGTCTATTGTAGATTTGTGTCTCTGACAGTTCGTTTGGTTGCAGGGGACATATTCAGTTTTTATGGCCAAAATGTGCTTTTCAGGGGCTGAAAAGCATGTTTTGGCCGAGTATGATAATTTTCATCAAAACTTGATTTCTATCACTTCGAATGATGCCAAATGAATAACTTACTTGAATTGGACCATTTTACACTATGTCCATTGTAGATTTGTGTCTCGGACAGTTCGTTTGGTTGCAGGGGACATATTCAGTTTTTATGGCCAAAATGTGCTTTTCAGGGGCTGAAAAGCATGTTTAGGCCGAGTATGATAATTTTCATTAAAACTTGATTTCTATCACTTCGAATGATGCCAAATGAATAACTTACTTGAATTGGACCATTTTACACTATGTCCATTGTAGATTTGTGTCTCCGACAGTTCATTTGGTTGCAGGGGACATTTTCAGTTTTTATTGCCAAAATGTGCTTTTCAGAGGCTGAAAAGCATGTTTTGGCCGAGATTGATGATTTTCATTAAAACTTAATTTCTATCACTTCGAATGATGCCAAATGAATAACTTACTTGAATTGGACCATTTTACACTATGTCCATTGTAGATTTGTGTCTCTGACAGTTCGTTTGGTTGCAGGGGACATATTCAGTTTTTATGGCCAAAATGTGCTTTTCAGGGGCTGAAAACCATGTTTTGGCCGAGTATGATAATTTTCATTAAAACTTAATTTCTATCACTTCGAATGATGCCAAATGAATAATTTACTTGAATTGGACCATTTTACACTATGTCCATTGTAGATTTGTGTCTCTGACAGTTCGTTTGGTTGCAGGGGACATATTCAGTTTTTATGGCCAAAATGTGCTTTTCAGGGGCTGAAAAGCATGTTTTGGCCGAGTATGATAATTTTCATCAAAACTTGATTTCTATCACTTCGAATGATGCCAAATGAATAACTTACTTGAATTGGACCATTTTACACTATGTCCATTGTAGATTTGTGTCTCTGACAGTTCGTTTGGTTGCAGGGGACATATTCAGTTTTTATGGCCAAAATGTGCTTTTCAGGGGCTGAAAAGCATGTTTTGGCCGAGTATGATAATTTTCATTAAAACTTGATTTCTATCACTTCGAATGATGCCAAATGAATAACTTACTTGAATTGGACCATTTTACACTATGTCCATTGTAGATTTGTGTCTCCGACAGTTCGTTTGGTTGCAGGGGACATTTTCAGTTTTTATTGCCAAAATGTGCTTTTCAGGGGCTGAAAAGCATGTTTTGGCCGAGTATGATGATTTTCATTAAAACTTAATTTCTATCACTTCGAATGATGCCAAATGAATAACTTACTTGAATTGGACCATTTTACACTATGTCCATTGTAGATTTGTGTCTCTGACAGTTCGTTTGGTTGCAGGGGACATATTCAGTTTTTATGGCCAAAATGTGCTTTTCAGGGGCTGAAAAGCATGTTTTGGCCGAGTATGATAATTTTCATCAAAACTTGATTTCTATCACTTCGAATGATGCCAAATGAATAACTTACTTGAATTGGACCATTTTACACTATGTCCATTGTAGATTTGTGTCTCCGACAGTTTGTTTGGTTGCAGGGGACATTTTCAGTTTTTATGGCCAAAATGTGCTTTTCAGGGGCTGAAAAGCATGTTTTGGCCGAGTATGATAATTTTCATTAAAACTTGATTTCTATCCATTTGAATGATGCCAAATGAATAACTTACTTGAATTGGACCATTTTACACTATGTCCATTGTAGATTTGTGTCTCTGACAGTTCGTTTAGTTGCAGGGGACATTTTCAGTTTTTATGGCCAAAATGTGCTTTTCAGGGGCTGAAAAGCATGTTTTGGCCGAATATGATAATTTTCATTAAAACTTGATTTCTATCACTTCGAATGATGCCAAATGAATAACTTACTTGAATTGGACCATTTTACACTATGTCCATTGTAGATTTGTGTCTCTGACAGTTCGTTTGGTTGCAGGGGACATTTTCAGTTTTTATGGCCAAAATGTGCTTTTCAGGGGCTGAAAAGCATGTTTTGGCCGAATATGATAATTTTCATTAAAACTTGATTTCTATCACTTCGAATGATGCCAAATGAATAACTTACTTGAATTGGACCATTTTACACTATGTCCATTGTAGATTTGTGTCTCTGACAGTTCGTTTGGTTGCAGGGGACATATTCAGTTTTTATGGCAAAAATGTGCTTTTCAGGGGCTGAAAAGCATGTTTTGGCCGAATATGATAATTTTCATTAAAACTTGATTTCTATCACTTCGAATGATGCCAAATGAATAACTTACTTGAATTGGACCATTTTACACTATGTCCATTGTAGATTTGTGTCTCCGACAGTTTGTTTGGTTGCAGGGGACATTTTCAGTTTTTATGGCCAAAATGTGCTTTTCAGGGGCTGAAAAGCATGTTTTGGCCGAGTATGATAATTTTCATTAAAACTTGATTTCTATCCATTTGAATGATGCCAAATGAATAACTTACTTGAATTGGACCATTTTACACTATGTCCATTGTAGATTTGTGTCTCTGACAGTTCGTTTGGTTGCAGGGGACATTTTCAGTTTTTATGGCCAAAATGTGCTTTTCAGGGGCTGAAAAGCATGTTTTGGCCGAATATGATAATTTTCATTAAAACTTGATTTCTATCACTTCGAATGATGCCAAATGAATAACTTACTTGAATTGGACCATTTTACACTATGTCCATTGTAGATTTGTGTCTCTGACAGTTCGTTTGGTTGCAGGGGACATATTAAGTTTTTATGGCCAAAATGTGCTTTTCAGGGGCTGAAAAGCATGTTTTGGCCGAGTATGATAATTTTCATTAAAACTTGATTTCTATCACTTCGAATGATGCCAAATGAATAACTTACTTGAATTGGACCATTTTACACTATGTCCATTGTAGATTTGTGTCTCCGACAGTTCGTTTGGTTGCAGGGGACATTTTCAGTTTTTATGGCCAAAATGTGCTTTTCAGGGGCTGAAAAGCATGTTTTGTCCGAGTATGATAATTTTCATTAAAACTTGATTTCTATCCATTTGAATGATGCCAAATGAATAACTTACTTGAATTGGACCATTTTACACTATGTCCATTGTAGATTTGTGTCTCTGACAGTTCATTTGGTTGCAGGGGACATATTCAGTTTTTATGGCCAAAATGTGCTTTTCAGGGGCTGAAAAGCATGTTTTGGCCGAATATGATAATTTTCATTAAAACTTGATTTCTATCTCTTCGAATGATGCCAAATGAATAACTTACTTGAATTGGACCATTTTACACTATGTCCATTGTAGATTTGTGTCTCTGACAGTTCGTTTGGTTGCAGGGGACATAATCAGTTTTTATGGCCAAAATGTGCTTTTCAGGCTGAAAAGCATGTTTTGGCCGAATATGATAATTTTCATTAAAACTTGATTTCTATCACTTCGAATGATGCCAAATGAATAACTTACTTGAATTGGACCATTTTACACTATGTCCATTGTAGATTTGTGTCTCCGACAGTTTGTTTGGTTGCAGGGGACATTTTCAGTTTTTATGGCCAAAATGTGCTTTTCAGGGGCTGAAAAGCATGTTTTGGCCGAGTATGATAATTTTCATTAAAACTTGATTTCTATCCATTTGAATGATGCCAAATGAATAACTTACTTGAATTGGACCATTTTACACTATGTCCATTGTAGATTTGTGTCTCTGACAGTTCGTTTGGTTGCAGGGGACATATTCAGTTTTTATGGCCAAAATGTGCTTTTCAGGGGCTGAAAAGCATGTTTTGGCCGAATATGATAATTTTCATTAAAACTTGATTTCTATCACTTCGAATAATGCCAAATGAATAACTTACTTGAATTGGACCATTTTACACTATGTCCATTGTAGATTTGTGTCTCTGACAGTTCGTTTGGTTGCAGTACACATATTAAGTTTTTATGGCCAAAATGT
This sequence comes from Stigmatopora argus, assembly GCF_051989625.1. Lineage (NCBI taxonomy): Eukaryota > Metazoa > Chordata > Actinopteri > Syngnathiformes > Syngnathidae > Stigmatopora > Stigmatopora argus. The sequence continues at coordinate 146,457 of NW_027520062.1, read as the reverse complement.
GCTTTTCAGGGGCTGAAAAGCATGTTTTGGCCGAATATGATAATTTTCATTAAAACTTGATTTCTATCACTTCGAATGATGCCAAATGAATAACTTACTTGAATTGGACCATTTTACACTATGTCCATTGTAGATTTGTGTCTCCGACAGTTTGTTTGGTTGCAGGGGACATTTTCAGTTTTTATGGCCAAAATGTGCTTTTCAGGGGCTGAAAAGCATGTTTTGGCCGAGTATGATAATTTTCATTAAAACTTGATTTCTATCCATTTAAATGATGCCAAATGAATAACTTACTTGAATTGGACCATTTTACACTATGTCCATTGTAGATTTGTGTCTCTGACAGTTCGTTTGGTTGCAGGGGACATATTCAGTTTTTATGGCCAAAATGTGCTTTTCAGGGGCTGAAAAGCATGTTTTGGCCGAATATGATAATTTTCATTAAAACTTGATTTCTATCACTTCGAATGATGCCAAATGAATAACTTACTTGAATTGGACCATTTTACACTATGTCCATTGTAGATTTGTGTCTCCGACAGTTCGTTTGGTTGCAGGGGACATTTTCAGTTTTTATGGCCAAAATTTGCTTTTCAGGGGATGAAAAGCATGTTTTGGCCGAATATGATAATTTTCATTAAAACTTGATTTCTATCACTTCGAATGATGCCAAATGAATAACTTACTTGAATTGGACCATTTTACACTATGTCCATTGTAGATTTGTGTCTCCGACAGTTTGTTTGGTTGCAGGGGACATTTTCAGTTTTTATGGCCAAAATGTGCTTTTCAGGGGCTGAAAAGCATGTTTTGGCCGAGTATGATAATTTTCATTAAAACTTGATTTCTATCCATTTGAATGATGCCAAATGAATAACTTACTTGAATTGGACCATTTTACACTATGTCCATTGTAGATTTGTGTCTCTGACAGTTCGTTTGGTTGCAGGGGACATATTCAGTTTTTATGGCCAAAATGTGCTTTTCAGGGGCTGAAAAGCATGTTTTGGCCGAATATGATAATTTTCATTAAAACTTGATTTCTATCACTTCGAATGATGCCAAATGAATAACTTACTTGAATTGGACCATTTTACCTATGTCCATTGTAGATTTGTGTCTCTGACAGTTCGTTTGGTTGCAGGGGACATATTAAGTTTTTATGGCCAAAATGTGCTTTTCAGGGGCTGAAAAGCATGTTTTGGCCGAGTATGATAATTTTCATTAAAACTTGATTTCTATCACTTCGAATGATGCCAAATGAATAACTTACTTGAATTGGACCATTTTACACTATGTCCATTGTAGATTTGTGTCTCCGACAGTTCGTTTGGTTGCAGGGGACATTTTCAGTTTTTATGGCCAAAATGTGCTTTTCAGGGGCTGAAAAGCATGTTTTGGCCGAGTATGATAATTTTCATTAAAACTTGATTTCTATCCATTTGAATGATGCCAAATGAATAACTTACTTGAATTGGACCATTTTACACTATGTCCATTGTAGATTTGTGTCTCTGACAGTTCGTTTGGTTGCAGGGGACATATTCAGTTTTTATGGCCAAAATGTGCTTTTCAGGGGCTGAAAAGCATGTTTTGGCCGAATATGATAATTTTCATTAAAACTTGATTTCTATCACTTCGAATGATGCCAAATGAATAACTTACTTGAATTGGACCATTTTACACTATGTCCATTGTAGATTTGTGTCTCTGACAGTTCGTTTGGTTGCAGGGGACATATTCAGTTTTTATGGCCAAAATGTGCTTTTCAGGGGCTGAAAAGCATGTTTTGGCCGAATATGATAATTTTCATTAAAACTTGATTTCTATCACTTCGAATGATGCCAAATGAATAACTTACTTGAATTGGACCATTTTACACTATGTCCATTGTAGATTTGTGTCTCTGACAGTTCGTTTGGTTGCAGGGGACATATTCAGTTTTTATGGCCAAAATGTGCTTTTCAGGGGCTGAAAAGCATGTTTTGGCCGAATATGATAATTTTCATTAAAACTTGATTTCTATCACTTCGAATGATGCCAAATGAATAACTTACTTGAATTGGACCATTTTACACTATGTCCATTGTAGATTTGTGTCTCCGACAGTTTGTTTGGTTGCAGGGGACATTTTCAGTTTTTATGGCCAAAATGTGCTTTTCAGGGGCTGAAAAGCATGTTTTGGCCGAGTATGATAATTTTCATTAAAACTTGAATTCTATCCATTTGAATGATGCCAAATGAATAACTTACTTGAATTGGACCATTTTACACTATGTCCATTGTAGATTTGTTTCTCTGACAGTTCGTTTAGTTGCAGGGGACATTTTCAGTTTTTATGGCCAAAATGTGCTTTTCAGGGGCTGAAAAGCATGTTTTGGCCGAGTATGATAATTTTCATTAAAACTTGATTTCTATCCATTTGAATGATGCCAAATGAATAACTTACTTGAATTGGACCATTTTACACTATGTCCATTGTAGATTTGTGTCTCTGACAGTTCGTTTGGTTGCAGGGGACATATTCAGTTTTTATGGCCAAAATGTGCTTTTCAGGGGCTGAAAAGCATGTTTTGGCCGAATATGATAATTTTCATTAAAACTTGATTTCTATCACTTCGAATGATGCCAAATGAATAACTTACTTGAATTGGACCATTTTACACTATGTCCATTGTAGATTTGTGTCTCTGACAGTTCGTTTGGTTGCAGTACACATATTAAGTTTTTATGGCCAAAATGTGCTTTTCAGGGGCTGAAAAGCATGTTTTGGCCGAGTATGATAATTTTCATTAAAACTTGATTTCTATCACTTCGAATGATGCCAAATGAATAACTTACTTAAATTGGACCATTTTACACTATGTCCATTGTAGATTTGTGTCTCCGACAGTTCGTTTGGTTGCAGGGGACATTTTCAGTTTTTATGGCCAAAATGTGCTTTTCAGGGGCTGAAAAGCATGTTTTGGCCGAATATGATAATTTTCATTAAAACTTGATTTCTATCACTTCGAATGATGCCAAATGAATAACTTAATTGAATTGGACCATTTTACACTATGTCCATTGTAGATTTGTGTCTCCGACAGTTTGTTTGGTTGCAGGGGACATTTTCAGTTTTTATGGCCAAAATGTGCTTTTCAGGGGCTGAAAAGCATGTTTTGGCCGAGTATGATAATTTTCATTAAAACTTGATTTCTATCCATTTGAATGATGCCAAATGAATAACTTACTTGAATTGGACCATTTTACACTGTGTCCATTGTAGATTTGTGTCTCTGACAGTTCGTTTGGTTGCAGGGGACATATTCAGTTTTTATGGCCAAAATGTGCTTTTCAGGGGCTGAAAAGCATGTTTTGGCCGAATATGATAATTTTCATTAAAACTTGATTTCTATCACTTCGAATGATGCCAAATGAATAACTTACTTGAATTGGACCATTTTACACTATGTCCATTGTAGATTTGTGTCTCCGACAGTTTGTTTGGTTGCAGGGGACATTTTCAGTTTTTATGGCCAAAATGTGCTTTTCAGGGGCTGAAAAGCATGTTTTGGCCGAGTATGATAATTTTCATTAAAACTTGATTTCTATCCATTTGAATGATGCCAAATGAATAACTTACTTGAATTGGACCATTTTACACTATGTCCATTGTAGATTTGTGTCTCTGACAGTTCGTTTGGTTGCAGGGGACATATTCAGTTTTTATGGCCAAAATGTGCTTTTCAGGGGCTGAAAAGCATGTTTTGGCCGAATATGATAATTTTCATTAAAACTTGATTTCTATCACTTCGAATGATGCCAAATGAATAACTTACTTGAATTGGACCATTTTACACTATGTCCATTGTAGATTTGTGTCTCTGACAGTTCGTTTGGTTGCAGGGGACATATTAAGTTTTTATGGCCAAAATGTGCTTTTCAGGGGCTGAAAAGCATGTTTTGGCCGAGTATGAAAATTTTCATTAAAACTTGATTTCTATCACTTCGAATGATGCCAAATGAATAACTTACTTGAATTGGACCATTTTACACTATGTCCATTGTAGATTTGTGTCTCCGACAGTTCGTTTGGTTGCAGGGGACATTTTCAGTTTTCATGGCCAAAATGTGCTTTTCAGGGGCTGAAAAGCATGTTTTGACCGAGTTTGATGATTTTCATTAAAACTTAATTTCTATCACTTCGAATGATGCCAAATGAATAACTTACTTGAATTGGACCATTTTACACTATGTCCATTGTAGATTTGTGTCTCTGACAGTTCGTTTGGTTGCAGGGGACATATTCAGTTTTTATGGCCAAAATGTGCTTTTCAGGGGCTGAAAAGCATGTTTTGGCCGAGTATGATAATTTTCATTAAAACTTGATTTCTATCACTTCGAATGATGCCAAATGAATAACTTACTTGAATTGGACCATTTTACACTATGTCCATTGTAGATTTGTGTCTCTGACAGTTCGTTTGGTTGCAGGGGACATATTCTGTTTTTATGGCCAAAATGTGCTTTTCAGGGGCTGAAAAGCTTGTTTTGGCCGAGTATGATAATTTTCATTAAAACTTGATTTCTATCACTTTGAATGATGCCAAATGAATAACTTATTTGAATTGGACCATTTTACACTATGTCCATTGTAGATTTGTGTCTCGGACAGTTCGTTTGGTTCCAGGGGACATATTCAGTTTTTATGGCCAAAATTTGCTTTTCAGGGGCTGAAAAGCATGTTTTGGCCGAGTATGATAATTTTCATTAAAACTTGATTTCTATCCATTCGAATGATGCCAAATGAATAACTTACTTGAATTGGACCATTTTACACTATGTCCATTGTAGATTTGTGTCTCTGACAGTTCGTTTGGTTGCAGGGGACATATTCACTTTTTTTGGCCAAATTGTGCTTTTCAGGGGCTGAAAAGCATGTTTTGGCCGAGTATGATAATTTTCATTAAAACTTGATTTCTATCCATTCGAATGATGCCAAATGAATAACTTACTTGAATTGGACCATTTTACACTATGTCCATTGTAGATTTGTGTCTCTGACAGTTCGTTTGGTTGCAGGGGACATATTCACTTTTTATGGCCAAATTGTGCTTTTCAGGGGCTGAAAAGCATGTTTTGGCCGAGTATGATAATTTTCATTAAAACTTAATTTCTATCACTTCGAATGATGCCAAATGAATAACTTACTTGAATTGGACCATTTTACACTATGTCCATTGTAGATTTGTGTCTCTGACAGTTCGTTTGGTTGCAGGGGACATATTCAGTTTTTATGGCCAAAATGTGCTTTTCAGGGGCTGAAAAGCATGTTTTGGCCGAGTATGATAATTTTCATTAAAACTTGATTTCTATCACTTCGAATGATGCCAAATGAATAACTTACTTGAATTGGACCATTTTACACTATGTCCATTGTAGATTTGTGTCTCTGACAGTTCGTTTGGTTGCAGGGGACATTTTCAGTTTTTATGGCCAAAATGTGCTTTTCAGGGGCTGAAAAGCATGTTTTGGCCGAGTATGATAATTTTCATTAAAACTTGATTTCTATCACTTCGAATGATGCCAAATGAATAACTTACTTGAATTGGACCATTTTACACTATGTCCATTGTAGATTTGTGTCTCCGACAGTTCGTTTGGTTGCAGGGGACATTTTCAGTTTTTATTGCCAAAATGTGCTTTTCAGGGGCTGAAAAGCATGTTTTGGCCGAGTATGATGATTTTCATTAAAACTTAATTTCTATCACTTCGAATGATGCCAAATGAATAACTTACTTGAATTGGACCATTTTACACTATGTCCATTGTAGATTTGTGTCTCTGACAGTTCGTTTGGTTGCAGGGGACATATTCAGTTTTTATGGCCAAAATGTGCTTTTCAGGGGCTGAAAAGCATGTTTTGGCCGAGTATGATAATTTTCATCAAAACTTGATTTCTATCACTTCGAATGATGCCAAATGAATAACTTACTTGAATTGGACCATTTTACACTATGTCCATTGTAGATTTGTGTCTCGGACAGTTCGTTTGGTTGCAGGGGACATATTCAGTTTTTATGGCCAAAATGTGCTTTTCAGGGGCTGAAAAGCATGTTTAGGCCGAGTATGATAATTTTCATTAAAACTTGATTTCTATCACTTCGAATGATGCCAAATGAATAACTTACTTGAATTGGACCATTTTACACTATGTCCATTGTAGATTTGTGTCTCCGACAGTTCGTTTGGTTGCAGGGGACATTTTCAGTTTTTATTGCCAAAATGTGCTTTTCAGAGGCTGAAAAGCATGTTTTGGCCGAGATTGATGATTTTCATTAAAACTTAATTTCTATCACTTCGAATGATGCCAAATGAATAACTTACTTGAATTGGACCATTTTACACTATGTCCATTGTAGATTTGTGTCTCTGACAGTTCGTTTGGTTGCAGGGGACATATTCAGTTTTTATGGCCAAAATGTGCTTTTCAGGGGCTGAAAACCATGTTTTGGCCGAGTATGATAATTTTCATTAAAACTTAATTTCTATCACTTCGAATGATGCCAAATGAATAATTTACTTGAATTGGACCATTTTACACTATGTCCATTGTAGATTTGTGTCTCTGACAGTTCGTTTGGTTGCAGGGGACATATTCAGTTTTTATGGCCAAAATGTGCTTTTCAGGGGCTGAAAAGCATGTTTTGGCCGAGTATGATAATTTTCATCAAAACTTGATTTCTATCACTTCGAATGATGCCAAATGAATAACTTACTTGAATTGGACCATTTTACACTATGTCCATTGTAGATTTGTGTCTCTGACAGTTCGTTTGGTTGCAGGGGACATATTCAGTTTTTATGGCCAAAATGTGCTTTTCAGGGGCTGAAAAGCATGTTTAGGCCGAGTATGATAATTTTCATTAAAACTTGATTTCTATCACTTCGAATGATGCCAAATGAATAACTTACTTGAATTGGACCATTTTACACTATGTCCATTGTAGATTTGTGTCTCCGACAGTTCGTTTGGTTGCAGGGGACATTTTCAGTTTTTATTGCCAAAATGTGCTTTTCAGAGGCTGAAAAGCATGTTTTGGCCGAGATTGATGATTTTCATTAAAACTTAATTTCTATCACTTCGAATGATGCCAAATGAATAACTTACTTGAATTGGACCATTTTACACTATGTCCATTGTAGATTTGTGTCTCTGACAGTTCGTTTGGTTGCAGGGGACATATTCAGTTTTTATGGCCAAAATGTGCTTTTCAGGGGCTGAAAACCATGTTTTGGCCGAGTATGATAATTTTCATTAAAACTTGATTTCTATCCATTCGAATGATGCCAAATGAATAACTTACTTGAATTGGACCATTTTACACTATGTCCATTGTAGATTTGTGTCTCTGACAGTTCGTTTGGTTGCAGGGGACATATTCAGTTTTTATGGCCAAAATGTGCTTTTCAGGGGCTGAAAAGCATGTTTTGGCCGAGTATGATAATTTTCATTAAAACTTGATTTCTATCCATTCGAATGATGCCAAATGAATAACTTACTTGAATTGGACAATTTTACACTATGTCCATTGTAGATTTGTGTCTCTGACAGTTCGTTTGGTTGCAGGGGACATATTCAGTTTTTATGGCCAAAATGTGCTTTTCAGGGGCTGAAAAGCATGTTTTGGCCGAGTATGATAATTTTCATTAAAACTTGATTTCTATCACTTCGAATGATGCCAAATGAATAATTTATTTGAATTGGACCATTTTACACTTTGTCCATTGTAGATTTGTGTCTCGGACAGTTCGTTTGGTTCCAGGGGACATATTCAGTTTTTATGGCCAAAATGTGCTTTTCAGGGGCTGAAAAGCATGTTTTGGCCGAGATTGATGATTTTCATTAAAACTTAATTTCTATCACTTCGAATGATGCCAAATGAATAACTTACTTGAATTGGACCATTTTACACTATGTCCATTGTAGATTTGTGTCTCTGACAGTTCGTTTGGTTGCAGGGGACATATTCAGTTTTTATGGCCAAAATGTGCTTTTCAGGGGCTGAAAACCATGTTTTGGCCGAGTATGATAATTTTCATTAAAACTTAATTTCTATCACTTCGAATGATGCCAAATGAATAATTTACTTGAATTGGACCATTTTACACTATGTCCATTGTAGATTTGTGTCTCTGACAGTTCGTTTGGTTGCAGGGGACATATTCAGTTTTTATGGCCAAAATGTGCTTTTCAGGGGCTGAAAAGCATGTTTTGGCCGAGTATGATAATTTTCATCAAAACTTGATTTCTATCACTTCGAATGATGCCAAATGAATAACTTACTTGAATTGGACCATTTTACACTATGTCCATTGTAGATTTGTGTCTCTGACAGTTCGTTTGGTTGCAGGGGACATATTCAGTTTTTATGGCCAAAATGTGCTTTTCAGGGGCTGAAAAGCATGTTTTGGCCGAGTATGATAATTTTCATTAAAACTTGATTTCTATCACTTCGAATGATGCCAAATGAATAACTTACTTGAATTGGACCATTTTACACTATGTCCATTGTAGATTTGTGTCTCTGACAGTTCGTTTGGTTGCAGGGGACATTTTCAGTTTTTATGGCCAAAATGTGCTTTTCAGGGGCTGAAAAGCATGTTTTGGCCGAGTATGATAATTTTCATTAAAACTTGATTTCTATCACTTCGAATGATGCCAAATGAATAACTTACTTGAATTGGACCATTTTACACTATGTCCATTGTAGATTTGTGTCTCCGACAGTTCGTTTGGTTGCAGGGGACATTTTCAGTTTTTATTGCCAAAATGTGCTTTTCAGGGGCTGAAAAGCATGTTTTGGCCGAGTATGATGATTTTCATTAAAACTTAATTTCTATCACTTCGAATGATGCCAAATGAATAACTTACTTGAATTGGACCATTTTACACTATGTCCATTGTAGATTTGTGTCTCTGACAGTTCGTTTGGTTGCAGGGGACATATTCAGTTTTTATGGCCAAAATGTGCTTTTCAGGGGCTGAAAAGCATGTTTTGGCCGAGTATGATAATTTTCATCAAAACTTGATTTCTATCACTTCGAATGATGCCAAATGAATAACTTACTTGAATTGGACCATTTTACACTATGTCCATTGTAGATTTGTGTCTCGGACAGTTCGTTTGGTTGCAGGGGACATATTCAGTTTTTATGGCCAAAATGTGCTTTTCAGGGGCTGAAAAGCATGTTTAGGCCGAGTATGATAATTTTCATTAAAACTTGATTTCTATCACTTCGAATGATGCCAAATGAATAACTTACTTGAATTGGACCATTTTACACTATGTCCATTGTAGATTTGTGTCTCCGACAGTTCGTTTGGTTGCAGGGGACATTTTCAGTTTTTATTGCCAAAATGTGCTTTTCAGAGGCTGAAAAGCATGTTTTGGCCGAGATTGATGATTTTCATTAAAACTTAATTTCTATCACTTCGAATGATGCCAAATGAATAACTTACTTGAATTGGACCATTTTACACTATGTCCATTGTAGATTTGTGTCTCTGACAGTTCGTTTGGTTGCAGGGGACATATTCAGTTTTTATGGCCAAAATGTGCTTTTCAGGGGCTGAAAACCATGTTTTGGCCGAGTATGATAATTTTCATTAAAACTTGATTTCTATCCATTCGAATGATGCCAAATGAATAACTTACTTGAATTGGACCATTTTACACTATGTCCATTGTAGATTTGTGTCTCTGACAGTTCGTTTGGTTGCAGGGGACATATTCAGTTTTTATGGCCAAAATGTGCTTTTCAGGGGCTGAAAAGCATGTTTTGGCCGAGTATGATAATTTTCATTAAAACTTGATTTCTATCCATTCGAATGATGCCAAATGAATAACTTACTTGAATTGGACCATTTTACACTATGTCCATTGTAGATTTGTGTCTCTGACAGTTCGTTTGGTTGCAGGGGACATATTCAGTTTTTATGGCCAAAATGTGCTTTTCAGGGGATGAAAAGCATGTTTTGGCCGAGTATGATAATTTTCATTAAAACTTGATTTCTATCACTTCGAATGATGCCAAATGAATAATTTATTTGAATTGGACCATTTTACACTTTGTCCATTGTAGATTTGTGTCTCGGACAGTTCGTTTGGTTCCAGGGGACATATTCAGTTTTTATGGCCAAAATGTGCTTTTCAGGGGCTGAAAAGCATGTTTTGGCCGAGTATGATAATTTTCATTAAAACTTGATTTCTATCCATTCGAATGATGCCAAATGAATAACTTACTTGAATTGGACCATTTTACACTATGTCCATTGTAGATTTGTGTCTCTGACAGTTCGTTTGGTTGCAGGGGACATATTCAGTTTTTATGGCCAAAATGTGCTTTTCAGGGGCTGAAAAGCATGTTTTGGCCGAGTATGATAATTTTCATTAAAACTTGATTTCTATCCATTCGAATGATGCCAAATGAATAACTTACTTGAATTGGACCATTTTACACTATGTCTATTGTAGATTTGTGTCTCTGACAGTTCGTTTGGTTGCAGGGGACATATTCAGTTTTTATGGCCAAAATGTGCTTTTCAGGGGCTGAAAAGCATGTTTTGGCCGAGTATGATAATTTTCATCAAAACTTGATTTCTATCACTTCGAATGATGCCAAATGAATAACTTACTTGAATTGGACCATTTTACACTATGTCCATTGTAGATTTGTGTCTCGGACAGTTCGTTTGGTTGCAGGGGACATATTCAGTTTTTATGGCCAAAATGTGCTTTTCAGGGGCTGAAAAGCATGTTTAGGCCGAGTATGATAATTTTCATTAAAACTTGATTTCTATCACTTCGAATGATGCCAAATGAATAACTTACTTGAATTGGACCATTTTACACTATGTCCATTGTAGATTTGTGTCTCCGACAGTTCGTTTGGTTGCAGGGGACATTTTCAGTTTTTATTGCCAAAATGTGCTTTTCAGAGGCTGAAAAGCATGTTTTGGCCGAGATTGATGATTTTCATTAAAACTTAATTTCTATCACTTCGAATGATGCCAAATGAATAACTTACTTGAATTGGACCATTTTACACTATGTCCATTGTAGATTTGTGTCTCTGACAGTTCGTTTGGTTGCAGGGGACATATTCAGTTTTTATGGCCAAAATGTGCTTTTCAGGGGCTGAAAACCATGTTTTGGCCGAGTATGATAATTTTCATTAAAACTTAATTTCTATCACTTCGAATGATGCCAAATGAATAATTTACTTGAATTGGACCATTTTACACTATGTCCATTGTAGATTTGTGTCTCTGACAGTTCGTTTGGTTGCAGGGGACATATTCAGTTTTTATGGCCAAAATGTGCTTTTCAGGGGCTGAAAAGCATGTTTTGGCCGAGTATGATAATTTTCATCAAAACTTGATTTCTATCACTTCGAATGATGCCAAATGAATAACTTACTTGAATTGGACCATTTTACACTATGTCCATTGTAGATTTGTGTCTCTGACAGTTCGTTTGGTTGCAGGGGACATATTCAGTTTTTATGGCCAAAATGTGCTTTTCAGGGGCTGAAAAGCATGTTTAGGCCGAGTATGATAATTTTCATTAAAACTTGATTTCTATCACTTCGAATGATGCCAAATGAATAACTTACTTGAATTGGACCATTTTACACTATGTCCATTGTAGATTTGTGTCTCCGACAGTTCGTTTGGTTGCAGGGGACATTTTCAGTTTTTATTGCCAAAATGTGCTTTTCAGAGGCTGAAAAGCATGTTTTGGCCGAGATTGATGATTTTCATTAAAACTTAATTTCTATCACTTCGAATGATGCCAAATGAATAACTTACTTGAATTGGACCATTTTACACTATGTCCATTGTAGATTTGTGTCTCTGACAGTTCGTTTGGTTGCAGGGGACATATTCAGTTTTTATGGCCAAAATGTGCTTTTCAGGGGCTGAAAACCATGTTTTGGCCGAGTATGATAATTTTCATTAAAACTTGATTTCTATCCATTCGAATGATGCCAAATGAATAACTTACTTGAATTGGACCATTTTACACTATGTCCATTGTAGATTTGTGTCTCTGACAGTTCGTTTGGTTGCAGGGGACATATTCAGTTTTTATGGCCAAAATGTGCTTTTCAGGGGCTGAAAAGCATGTTTTGGCCGAGTATGATAATTTTCATTAAAACTTGATTTCTATCCATTCGAATGATGCCAAATGAATAACTTACTTGAATTGGACCATTTTACACTATGTCCATTGTAGATTTGTGTCTCTGACAGTTCGTTTGGTTGCAGGGGACATATTCAGTTTTTATGGCCAAAATGTGCTTTTCAGGGGCTGAAAAGCATGTTTTGGCCGAGTATGATAATTTTCATTAAAACTTGATTTCTATCACTTCGAATGATGCCAAATGAATAATTTATTTGAATTGGACCATTTTACACTTTGTCCATTGTAGATTTGTGTCTCGGACAGTTCGTTTGGTTCCAGGGGACATATTCAGTTTTTATGGCCAAAATGTGCTTTTCAGGGGCTGAAAAGCATGTTTTGGCCGAGTATGATAATTTTCATTAAAACTTGATTTCTATCCATTCGAATGATGCCAAATGAATAACTTACTTGAATTGGACCATTTTACACTATGTCCATTGTAGATTTGTGTCTCTGACAGTTCGTTTGGTTGCAGGGGACATATTCAGTTTTTATGGCCAAAATGTGCTTTTCAGGGGCTGAAAAGCATGTTTTGGCCGAGTATGATAATTTTCATTAAAACTTGATTTCTATCCATTCGAATGATGCCAAATGAATAACTTACTTGAATTGGACCATTTTACACTATGTCTATTGTAGATTTGTGTCTCTGACAGTTCGTTTGGTTGCAGGGGACATATTCAGTTTTTATGGCCAAAATGTGCTTTTCAGGGGCTGAAAAGCACGTTTTGGCAGAGTATGATAATTTTCATTAAAACTTGATTTCTATCCATTCGAATGATGCCAAATGAATAACTTACTTGAATTGGACCATTTTACACTATGTCCATTGTAGATTTGTGTCTCGGACAGTTCGTTTGGTTCCAGGGGACATATTCAGTTTTTATGGCCAAAATGTGCTTTTCAGGGGCTGAAAAGCATGTTTTGGCCGAGTATGATAATTTTCATTAAAACTTGATTTCTATCCATTCGAATGATGCCAAATGAATAACTTACTTGAATTGGACCATTTTACACTATGTCCATTGTAGATTTGTGTCTCTGACAGTTCGTTTGGTTGCAGGGGACATATTCAGTTTTTATGGCCAAAATGTGCTTTTCAGGGGCTGAAAAGCACGTTTTGGCAGAGTATGATAATTTTCATTAAAACTTGATTTCTATCCATTCGAATGATGCCAAATGAATAACTTACTTGAATTGGACCATTTTACACTATGTCCATTGTAGATTTGTGTCTCTGACAGTTCGTTTGGTTGCAGGGGACATATTCAGTTTTTATGGCCAAAATGTGCTTTTCAGGGGCTGAAAAGCATGTTTTGGCCGAGTATGATAATTTTCATTAAAACTTGATTTCTATCCATTCGAATGATGCCAAATGAATAACTTACTTGAATTGGACCATTATACACTATGTCTATTGTAGATTTGTGTCTCTGACAGTTCGTTTGGTTGCAGGGGACATATTCAGTTTTTATGGCCAAAATGTGCTTTTCAGGGGCTGAAAAGCACGTTTTGGCAGAGTATGATAATTTTCATTAAAACTTGATTTCTATCCATTCGAATGATGCCAAATGAATAACTTACTTGAATTGGACCATTTTACACTATGTCCATTGTAGATTTGTGTCTCTGACAGTTCGTTTGGTTGCAGGGGACATATTCACTTTTTATGGCCAAAATGTGCTTTTCAGGGGCTGAAAAGCATGTTTTGGCCGAGTATGATAATTTTCATTAAAACTTAATTTCTATCACTTCGAATGATGCCAAATGAATAACTTACTTGAATTGGTCCATTTTACACTATGTCCATTGTAGATTTGTGTCTCTGACAGTTCGTTTGGTTGCAGGGGACATTTTCAGTTTTTATGGCCAAAATGTGCTTTTCAGGGGCTGAAAAGCATGTTTTGGCCGAGTATGATGATTTTCATTAAAACTTAATTTCTATCACTTCGAATGATGCCAAATGAATAACTTACTTGAATTGAACCATTTTATACTATGTCCATTGTAGATTTGTGTCTCTGACAGTTCGTTTGGTTGCAGGGGACATATTCAGTTTTTATGGCCAAAATGTGCTTTTCAGGGGCTGAAAAGCATGTTTTGGCCGAGTATGATAATTTTCATTAAAACTTGATTTCTATCACTTCGAATGATGCCAAATGAATAACTTACTTGAATTGGACCATTTTACACTATGTCCATTGTAGATTTGTGTCTCCGACAGTTCGTTTGGTTGCAGGGGACATTTTCAGTTTTTATTGCCAAAATGTGCTTTTCAGAGGCTGAAAAGCATGTTTTGGCCGAGATTGATGATTTTCATTAAAACTTAATTTCTATCCATTCGAATGATGCCAAATGAATAACTTACTTGAATTGGACCATTTTACACTATGTCTATTGTAGATTTGTGTCTCTGACAGTTCGTTTGGTTGCAGGGGACATATTCAGTTTTTATGGCCAAAATGTGCTTTTCAGGGGCTGAAAAGCACGTTTTGGCAGAGTATGATAATTTTCATTAAAACTTGATTTCTATCCATTCGAATGATGCCAAATGAATAACTTACTTGAATTGGACCATTTTACACTATGTCCATTGTAGATTTGTGTCTCGGACAGTTCGTTTGGTTCCAGGGGACATATTCAGTTTTTATGGCCAAAATGTGCTTTTCAGGGGCTGAAAAGCATGTTTTGGCCGAGTATGATAATTTTCATTAAAACTTGATTTCTATCCATTCGAATGATGCCAAATGAATAACTTACTTGAATTGGACCATTTTACACTATGTCCATTGTAGATTTGTGTCTCTGACAGTTCGTTTGGTTGCAGGGGACATATTCAGTTTTTATGGCCAAAATGTGCTTTTCAGGGGCTGAAAAGCACGTTTTGGCAGAGTATGATAATTTTCATTAAAACTTGATTTCTATCCATTCGAATGATGCCAAATGAATAACTTACTTGAATTGGACCATTTTACACTATGTCCATTGTAGATTTGTGTCTCTGACAGTTCGTTTGGTTGCAGGGGACATATTCAGTTTTTATGGCCAAAATGTGCTTTTCAGGGGCTGAAAAGCATGTTTTGGCCGAGTATGATAATTTTCATTAAAACTTGATTTCTATCCATTCGAATGATGCCAAATGAATAACTTACTTGAATTGGACCATTATACACTATGTCTATTGTAGATTTGTGTCTCTGACAGTTCGTTTGGTTGCAGGGGACATATTCAGTTTTTATGGCCAAAATGTGCTTTTCAGGGGCTGAAAAGCACGTTTTGGCAGAGTATGATAATTTTCATTAAAACTTGATTTCTATCCATTCGAATGATGCCAAATGAATAACTTACTTGAATTGGACCATTTTACACTATGTCCATTGTAGATTTGTGTCTCTGACAGTTCGTTTGGTTGCAGGGGACATATTCACTTTTTATGGCCAAAATGTGCTTTTCAGGGGCTGAAAAGCATGTTTTGGCCGAGTATGATAATTTTCATTAAAACTTAATTTCTATCACTTCGAATGATGCCAAATGAATAACTTACTTGAATTGGTCCATTTTACACTATGTCCATTGTAGATTTGTGTCTCTGACAGTTCGTTTGGTTGCAGGGGACATTTTCAGTTTTTATGGCCAAAATGTGCTTTTCAGGGGCTGAAAAGCATGTTTTGGCCGAGTATGATGATTTTCATTAAAACTTAATTTCTATCACTTCGAATGATGCCAAATGAATAACTTACTTGAATTGAACCATTTTATACTATGTCCATTGTAGATTTGTGTCTCTGACAGTTCGTTTGGTTGCAGGGGACATATTCAGTTTTTATGGCCAAAATGTGCTTTTCAGGGGCTGAAAAGCATGTTTTGGCCGAGTATGATAATTTTCATTAAAACTTGATTTCTATCACTTCGAATGATGCCAAATGAATAACTTACTTGAATTGGACCATTTTACACTATGTCCATTGTAGATTTGTGTCTCCGACAGTTCGTTTGGTTGCAGGGGACATTTTCAGTTTTTATTGCCAAAATGTGCTTTTCAGAGGCTGAAAAGCATGTTTTGGCCGAGATTGATGATTTTCATTAAAACTTAATTTCTATCACTTCGAATGATGCCAAATGAATAACTTACTTGAATTGGACCATTTTACACTATGTCCATTGTAGATTTGTGTCTCTGACAGTTCGTTTGGTTGCAGGGGACATATTCAGTTTTTATGGCCAAAATGTGCTTTTCATGGGCTGAAAAGCATGTTTTGGCCGAGTATGATAATTTTCATTAAAACTTGATTTCTATCCATTCGAATGATGCCAAATGAATAACTTACTTGAATTGGACCATTTTACACTATGTCCATTGTAGATTTGTGTCTCTGACAGTTCGTTTGGTTGCAGGGGACATATTCAGTTTTTATGGCCAAAATGTGCTTTTCAGGGGCTGAAAAGCATGTTTTGGCCGAGTATGATAATTTTCATTAAAACTTGATTTCTATCACTTCGAATGATGCCAAATGAATAATTTATTTGAATTGGACCATTTTACACTTTGTCCATTGTAGATTTGTGTCTCGGACAGTTCGTTTGGTTCCAGGGGACATATTCAGTTTTTATGGCCAAAATGTGCTTTTCAGGGGCTGAAAAGCATGTTTTGGCCGAGTATGATGATTTTCATTAAAACTTAATTTCTATCACTTCGAATGATGCCAAATGAATAATTTACTTGAAATGGACCATTTTACACTATGTCCATTGTAGATTTGTGTCTCTGACAGTTCGTTTGGTTGCAGGGGACATATTCAGTTTTTATGGCCAAAATGTGCTTTTCAGGGGCTGAAAAGCATGTTTTGGCCGAGTATGATAATTTTCATTAAAACTTGATTTCTATCACTTCGAATGATGCCAAATGAATAACTTACTTGAATTGGACCATTTTACACTATGTCCATTGTAGATTTGTGTCTCTGACAGTTCGTTTGGTTGCAGGGGACATATTCAGTTTTTATGGCCAAAATGTGCTTTTCAGGGGCTGAAAACCATGTTTTGGCCGAGTATGATAATTTTCATTAAAACTTGATTTCTATCCATTCGAATGATGCCAAATGAATAACTTACTTGAATTGGACCATTTTACACTATGTCCATTGTAGATTTCTGTCTCTGACAGTTCGTTTGGTTGCAGGGGACATATTCAGTTTTTATGGCCAAAATGTGCTTTTCATGGGCTGAAAAGCATGTTTTGGCCGAGTATGATAATTTTCATTAAAACTTAATTTCTATCACTTCGAATGATGCCAAATGAATAATTTACTTGAATTGGACCATTTTACACTATGTCCATTGTAGATTTGTGTCTCTGACAGTTCGTTTGGTTGCAGGGGACATATTCAGTTTTTATGGCCAAAATGTGCTTTTCAGGGGCTGAAAAGCATGTTTTGGCCGAGTATGATAATTTTCATTAAAACTTGATTTCTATCACTTCGAATGATGCCAAATGAATAACTTACTTGAATTGGACCATTTTACACTATGTCCATTGTAGATTTGTGTCTCTGACAGTTCGTTTGGTTGCAGGGGACATATTCTGTTTTTATGGCCAAAATGTGCTTTTCAGGGGCTGAAAAGCTTGTTTTGGCCGAGTATGATAATTTTCATTAAAACTTGATTTCTATCACTTTGAATGATGCCAAATGAATAACTTATTTGAATTGGACCATTTTACACTATGTCCATTGTAGATTTGTGTCTCGGACAGTTCGTTTGGTTCCAGGGGACATATTCAGTTTTTATGGCCAAAATTTGCTTTTCAGGGGCTGAAAAGCATGTTTTGGCCGAGTATGATAATTTTCATTAAAACTTGATTTCTATCCATTCGAATGATGCCAAATGAATAACTTACTTGAATTGGACCATTTTACACTATGTCCATTGTAGATTTGTGTCTCTGACAGTTCGTTTGGTTGCAGGGGACATATTCAGTTTTTATGGCCAAAATGTGCTTTTCAGGGGCTGAAAAGCATGTTTTGGCCGAGTATGATAATTTTCATTAAAACTTGATTTCTATCACTTCGAATGATGCCAAATGAATAACTTACTTGAATTGGTCCATTTTACACTGTGTCCATTGTAGATTTGTGTCTCTGACAGTTCGTTTGGTTGCAGGGGACATTTTCAGTTTTTATGGCCAAAATGTGCTTTTCAGGGGCTGAAAAGCATGTTTTGGCCGAGTATGATGATTTTCATTAAAACTTAATTTCTATCACTTCGAATGATGCCAAATGAATAACTTACTTGAATTGAACCATTTTATACTATGTCCATTGTAGATTTGTGTCTCTGACAGTTCGTTTGGTTGCAGGGGACATATTCAGTTTTTATGGCCAAAATGTGCTTTTCAGGGGCTGAAAAGCATGTTTTGGCCGAGTATGATAATTTTCATTAAAACTTGATTTCTATCACTTCGAATGATGCCAAATGAATAACTTACTTGAATTGGACCATTTTACACTATGTCCATTGTAGATGTGTGTCTCCGACAGTTCGTTTGGTTGCAGGGGACATTTTCAGTTTTTATTGCCAAAATGTGCTTTTCAGAGGCTGAAAAGCATGTTTTGGCCGAGATTGATGATTTTCATTAAAACTTAATTTCTATCACTTCGAATGATGCCAAATGAATAACTTACTTGAATTGGACCATTTTACACTATGTCCATTGTAGATTTGTGTCTCTGACAGTTCGTTTGGTTGCAGGGGACATATTCAGTTTTTATGGCCAAAATGTGCTTTTCAGGGGCTGAAAAGCATGTTTTGGCCGAGTATGATAATTTTCATTAAAACTTGATTTCTATCACTTCGAATGATGCCAAATGAATAACTTACTTGAATTGGACCATTTTACACTATGTCCATTGTAGATTTGTGTCTCCGACAGTTCGTTTGGTTGCAGGGGACATTTTCAGTTTTTATTGCCAAAATGTGCTTTTCAGGGGCTGAAAAGCATGTTTTGGCCGAGTATGATGATTTTCATTAAAACTTAATTTCTATCACTTCGAATGATGCCAAATGAATAATTTACTTGAATTGGACCATTTTACACTATGTCCATTGTAGATTTGTGTCTCTGACAGTTCGTTTGGTTGCAGGGGACATATTCAGTTTTTATGGCCAAAATGTGCTTTTCAGGGGCTGAAAAGCATGTTTTGGCCGAGTATGATAATTTTCATTAAAACTTGATTTCTATCACTTCGAATGATGCCAAATGAATAACTTACTTGAATTGGTCCATTTTACACTATGTCCATTGTAGATTTGTGTCTCTGACAGTTCGTTTGGTTGCAGGGGACATTTTCAGTTTTTATGGCCAAAATGTGCTTTTCAGGGGCTGAAAAGCATGTTTTGGCCGAGTATGATAATTTTCATTAAAACTTGATTTCTATCACTTCGAATGATGCCAAATGAATAACTTACTTGAATTGGACCATTTTACACTATGTCCATTGTAGATGTGTGTCTCCGACAGTTCGTTTGGTTGCAGGGGACATTTTCAGTTTTTATTGCCAAAATGTGCTTTTCAGAGGCTGAAAAGCATGTTTTGGCCGAGATTGATGATTTTCATTAAAACTTAATTTCTATCACTTCGAATGATGCCAAATGAATAACTTACTTGAATTGGACCATTTTACACTATGTCCATTGTAGATTTGTGTCTCTGACAGTTCGTTTGGTTGCAGGGGACATATTCAGTTTTTATGGCCAAAATGTGCTTTTCAGGGGCTGAAAAGCATGTTTTGGCCGAGTATGATAATTTTCATTAAAACTTGATTTCTATCACTTCGAATGATGCCAAATGAATAACTTACTTGAATTGGACCATTTTACACTATGTCCATTGTAGATTTGTGTCTCCGACAGTTCGTTTGGTTGCAGGGGACATTTTCAGTTTTTATTGCCAAAATGTGCTTTTCAGGGGCTGAAAAGCATGTTTTGGCCGAGTATGATGATTTTCATTAAAACTTAATTTCTATCACTTCGAATGATGCCAAATGAATAATTTACTTGAATTGGACCATTTTACACTATGTCCATTGTAGATTTGTGTCTCTGACAGTTCGTTTGGTTGCAGGGGACATATTCAGTTTTTATGGCCAAAATGTGCTTTTCAGGGGCTGAAAAGCATGTTTTGGCCGAGTATGATAATTTTCATTAAAACTTGATTTCTATCACTTCGAATGATGCCAAATGAATAACTTACTTGAATTGGACCATTTTACACTATGTCCATTGTAGATTTGTGTCTCTGACAGTTCGTTTGGTTGCAGGGGACATATTCAGTTTTTATGGCCAAAATGTGCTTTTCAGGGGCTGAAAACCATGTTTTGGCCGAGTATGATAATTTTCATTAAAACTTGATTTCTATCCATTCGAATGATGCCAAATGAATAACTTACTTGAATTGGACCATTTTACACTATGTCCATTGTAGATTTCTGTCTCTGACAGTTCGTTTGGTTGCAGGGGACATATTCAGTTTTTATGGCCAAAATGTGCTTTTCATGGGCTGAAAAGCATGTTTTGGCCGAGTATGATAATTTTCATTAAAACTTAATTTCTATCACTTCGAATGATGCCAAATGAATAATTTACTTGAATTGGACCATTTTACACTATGTCCATTGTAGATTTGTGTCTCTGACAGTTCGTTTGGTTGCAGGGGACATATTCAGTTTTTATGGCCAAAATGTGCTTTTCAGGGGCTGAAAAGCATGTTTTGGCCGAGTATGATAATTTTCATTAAAACTTGATTTCTATCACTTCGAATGATGCCAAATGAATAACTTACTTGAATTGGACCATTTTACACTTTGTCCATTGTAGATTTGTGTCTCGGACAGTTCGTTTGGTTCCAGGGGACATATTCAGTTTTTATGGCCAAAATGTGCTTTTCAGGGGCTGAAAACCATGTTTTGGCCGAGTATGATAATTTTCATTAAAACTTGATTTCTATCCATTCGAATGATGCCAAATGAATAACTTACTTGAATTGGACCATTTTACACTATGTCCATTGTAGATTTGTGTCTCTGACAGTTCGTTTGGTTGCAGGGGACATATTCTGTTTTTATGGCCAAAATGTGCTTTTCAGGGGCTGAAAAGCTTGTTTTGGCCGAGTATGATAATTTTCATTAAAACTTGATTTCTATCACTTTGAATGATGCCACATGAATAACTTATTTGAATTGGACCATTTTACACTATGTCCATTGTAGATTTGTGTCTCGGACAGTTCGTTTGGTTCCAGGGGACATATTCAGTTTTTATGGCCAAAATTTGCTTTTCAGGGGCTGAAAAGCATGTTTTGGCCGAGTATGATAATTTTCATTAAAACTTGATTTCTATCCATTCGAATTATGCCAAATGAATAACTTACTTGAATTGGACCATTTTACACTATGTCCATTGTAGATTTGTGTCTCTGACAGTTCGTTTGGTTGCAGGGGACATATTCACTTTTTATGGCCAAATTGTGCTTTTCAGGGGCTGAAAAGCATGTTTTGGCCGAGTATGATAATTTTCATTAAAACTTGATTTCTATCCATTCGAATGATGCCAAATGAATAACTTACTTGAATTGGACCATTTTACACTATGTCCATTGTAGATTTGTGTCTCTGACAGTTCGTTTGGTTGCAGGGGACATATTCACTTTTTATGGCCAAATTGTGCTTTTCAGGGGCTGAAAAGCATGTTTTGGCCGAGTATGATAATTTTCATTAAAACTTAATTTCTATCACTTCGAATGATGCCAAATGAATAACTTACTTGAATTGGACCATTTTACACTATGTCCATTGTTGATTTGTGTCTCTGACAGTTCGTTTGGTTGCAGGGGACATATTCAGTTTTTATGGCCAAAATGTGCTTTTCAGGGGCTGAAAAGCATGTTTTGGCCGAGTATGATAATTTTCATTAAAACTTGATTTCTATCACTTCGAATGATGCCAAATGAATAACTTACTTGAATTGGACCATTTTACACTATGTCCATTGTAGATTTGTGTCTCTGACAGTTCGTTTGGTTGCAGGGGACATTTTCAGTTTTTATGGCCAAAATGTGCTTTTCAGGGGCTGAAAAGCATGTTTTGGCCGAGTATGATAATTTTCATTAAAACTTGATTTCTATCACTTCGAATGATGCCAAATGAATAACTTACTTGAATTGGACCATTTTACACTATGTCCATTGTAGATTTGTGTCTCTGACAGTTCGTTTGGTTGCAGGGGACATATTCAGTTTTTATGGCCAAAATGTGCTTTTCAGGGGCTGAAAAGCATGTTTTGGCCGAGTATGATAATTTTCATTAAAACTTGATTTCTATCACTTCGAATGATGCCAAATGAATAATTTATTTGAATTGGACCATTTTACACTTTGTCCATTGTAGATTTGTGTCTCGGACAGTTTGTTTGGTTCCAGGGGACATATTCAGTTTTTATGGCCAAAATGTGCTTTTCAGGGGCTGAAAAGCATGTTTTGGCCGAGTATGATAATTTTCAT
This sequence comes from Stigmatopora argus, assembly GCF_051989625.1. Taxonomy (NCBI): domain Eukaryota; kingdom Metazoa; phylum Chordata; class Actinopteri; order Syngnathiformes; family Syngnathidae; genus Stigmatopora; species Stigmatopora argus. The sequence goes on along the minus strand of NW_027520062.1, from coordinate 123,672 downwards.
TAAAACTTGATTTTTATCCATTCGAATGATGCCAAATGAATAACTTACTTGAACTGGACCATTTTACACTATGTCCATTGTAGATTTGTGTCTCTGACAGTTCGTTTGGTTGCAGGGGACATATTCAGTTTTTATGGCCAAAATGTGCTTTTCAGGGGCTGAAAAGCATGTTTTGGCCGAGTATGATAATTTTCATTAAAACTTGATTTCTATCCATTCGAATGATGCCAAATGAATAACTTACTTGAATTGGACCATTTTACACTATGTCTATTGTAGATTTGTGTCTCTGACAGTTCGTTTGGTTGCAGGGGACATATTCAGTTTTTATGGCCAAAATGTGCTTTTCAGGGGCTGAAAAGCACGTTTTGGCAGAGTATGATAATTTTCATTAAAACTTGATTTCTATCCATTCGAATGATGCCAAATGAATAACTTACTTGAATTGGACCATTTTACACTATGTCCATTGTAAATTTGTGTCTTGGACAGTTCGTTTGGTTCCAGGGGACATATTCAGTTTTTATGGCCAAAATGTGCTTTTCAGGGGCTGAAAAGCATGTTTTGGCCGAGTATGATAATTTTCATTAAAACTTGATTTCTATCCATTCGAATGATGCCAAATGAATAACTTACTTGAATTGGACCATTTTACACTATGTCCATTGTAGATTTGTGTCTCTGACAGTTCGTTTGGTTGCAGGGGACATATTCAGTTTTTATGGCCAAAATGTGCTTTTCAGGGGCTGAAAAGCACGTTTTGGCAGAGTATGATAATTTTCATTAAAACTTGATTTCTATCCATTCGAATGATGCCAAATGAATAACTTACTTGAATTGGACCATTTTACACTATGTCCATTGTAGATTTGTGTCTCTGACAGTTCGTTTGGTTGCAGGGGACATATTCAGTTTTTATGGCCAAAATGTGCTTTTCAGGGGCTGAAAAGCATGTTTTGGCCGAGTATGATAATTTTCATTAAAACTTGATTTCTATCCATTCGAATGATGCCAAATGAATAACTTACTTGAATTGGACCATTTTACACTATGTCTATTGTAGATTTGTGTCTCTGACAGTTCGTTTGGTTGCAGGGGACATATTCAGTTTTTATGGCCAAAATGTGCTTTTCAGGGGCTGAAAAGCACGTTTTGGCAGAGTATGATAATTTTCATTAAAACTTGATTTCTATCCATTCGAATGATGCCAAATGAATAACTTACTTGAATTGGACCATTTTACACTATGTCCATTGTAGATTTGTGTCTCTGACAGTTCGTTTGGTTGCAGGGGACATATTCACTTTTTATGGCCAAAATGTGCTTTTCAGGGGCTGAAAAGCATGTTTTGGCCGAGTATGATAATTTTCATTAAAACTTAATTTCTATCACTTCGAATGATGCCAAATGAATAACTTACTTGAATTGGACCATTTTACACTATGTCCATTGTAGATTTGTGTCTCTGACAGTTCGTTTGGTTGCAGGGGACATATTCAGTTTTTATGGCCAAAATGTGCTTTTCAGGGGCTGAAAAGCATGTTTTGGCCGAGTATGATAATTTTCATTAAAACTTGATTTCTATCACTTCGAATGATGCCAAATGAATAACTTACTTGAATTGGTCCATTTTACACTATGTCCATTGTAGATTTGTGTCTCTGACAGTTCGTTTGGTTGCAGGGGACATTTTCAGTTTTTATGGCCAAAATGTGCTTTTCAGGGGCTGAAAAGCATGTTTTGGCCGAGTATGATGATTTTCATTAAAACTTAATTTCTATCACTTCGAATGATGCCAAATGAATTGAACCATTTTATACTATGTCCATTGTAGATTTGTGTCTCTGACAGTTCGTTTGGTTGCAGGGGACATATTCAGTTTTTATGGCCAAAATGTGCTTTTCAGGGGCTGAAAAGCATGTTTTGGCCGAGTATGATAATTTTCATTAAAACTTGATTTCTATCACTTCGAATGATGCCAAATGAATAACTTACTTGAATTGGACCATTTTACACTATGTCCATTGTAGATTTGTGTCTCCGACAGTTCGTTTGGTTGCAGGGGACATTTTCAGTTTTTATTGCCAAAATGTGCTTTTCAGAGGCTGAAAAGCATGTTTTGGCCGAGATTGATGATTTTCATTAAAACTTAATTTCTATCACTTCGAATGATGCCAAATGAATAACTTACTTGAATTGGACCATTTTACACTATGTCCATTGTAGATTTGTGTCTCTGACAGTTCGTTTGGTTGCAGGGGACATATTCAGTTTTTATGGCCAAAATGTGCTTTTCAGGGGCTGAAAACCATGTTTTGGCCGAGTATGATAATTTTCATTAAAACTTGATTTCTATCCATTCGAATGATGCCAAATGAATAACTTACTTGAATTGGACCATTTTACACTATGTCCATTGTAGATTTGTGTCTCTGACAGTTCGTTTGGTTGCAGGGGACATATTCAGTTTTTATGGCCAAAATGTGCTTTTCATGGGCTGAAAAGCATGTTTTGGCCGAGTATGATAATTTTCATTAAAACTTGATTTCTATCCATTCGAATGATGCCAAATGAATAACTTACTTGAATTGGACCATTTTACACTATGTCTTGTAGATTTGTGTCTCTGACAGTTCGTTTGGTTGCAGGGGACATATTCAGTTTTTATGGCCAAAATGTGCTTTTCAGGGGCTGAAAAGCATGTTTTGGCCGAGTATGATAATTTTCATTAAAACTTGATTTCTATCACTTCGAATGATGCCAAATGAATAATTTATTTGAATTGGACCATTTTACACTTTGTCCTCTGTAGATTTGTGTCTCGGACAGTTCGTTTGGTTCCAGGGGACATATTCAGTTTTTATGGCCAAAATGTGCTTTTCAGGGGCTGAAAAGCATGTTTTGGCCGAGTATGATAATTTTCATTAAAACTTGATTTCTATCCATTCGAATGATGCCAAATCAATAACTTACTTGAATTGGACCATTTTACACTATGTCCATTGTAGATTTGTGTCTCTGACAGTTCGTTTGGTTGCAGGGACATATTCAGTTTTTATGGCCAAAATGTGCTTTTCAGGGGCTGAAAAGCACGTTTTGGCAGAGTATGATAATTTTCATTAAAACTTGATTTCTATCCATTCGAATGATGCCAAATGAATAACTTACTTGAATTGGACCATTTTACACTATGTCCATTGTAGATTTGTGTCTCTGACAGTTCGTTTGGTTGCAGGGGACATATTCAGTTTTTATGGCCAAAATGTGCTTTTCAGGGGCTGAAAAGCATGTTTTGGCCGAGTATGATAATTTTCATTAAAACTTGATTTCTATCACTTCGAATGATGCCAAATGAATAACTTACTTGAATTGGACCATTTCACACTATGTCCATTGTAGATTTGTGTCTCCGACAGTTCGTTTGGTTGCAGGGGACATTTTCAGTTTTTATTGCCAAAATGTGCTTTTCAGGGGCTGAAAAGCATGTTTTGGCCGAGTATGATGATTTTCATTAAAACTTAATTTCTATCACTTCGAATGATGCCAAATGAATAATTTACTTGAATTGGACCATTTTACACTATGTCCATTGTAGATTTGTGTCTCTGACAGTTCGTTTGGTTGCAGGGGACATATTCAGTTTTTATGGCCAAAATGTGCTTTTCAGGGGCTGAAAAGCATGTTTTGGCCGAGTATGATAATTTTCATTAAAACTTGATTTCTATCACTTCGAATGATGCCAAATGAATAACTTACTTGAATTGGACCATTTTACACTATGTGCATTGTAGATTTGTGTCTCTGACAGTTCGTTTGGTTGCAGGGGACATATTCAGTTTTTATGGCCAAAATGTGCTTTTCAGGGGCTGAAAACCATGTTTTGGCCGAGTATGATAATTTTCATTAAAACTTGATTTCTATCCATTCGAATGATGCCACATGAATAACTTACTTGAATTGGACCATTTTACACTATGTCCATTGTAGATTTCTGTCTCTGACAGTTCGTTTGGTTGCAGGGGACATATTCAGTTTTTATGGCCAAAATGTGCTTTTCATGGGCTGAAAAGCATGTTTTGGCCGAGTATGATAATTTTCATTAAAACTTAATTTCTATCACTTCGAATGATGCCAAATGAATAATTTACTTGAATTGGACCATTTTACACTATGTCCATTGTAGATTTGTGTCTCTGACAGTTCGTTTGGTTGCAGGGGACATATTCAGTTTTTATGGCCAAAATGTGCTTTTCAGGGGCTGAAAAGCATGTTTTGGCCGAGTATGATAATTTTCATTAAAACTTGATTTCTATCACTTCGAATGATGCCAAATGAATAACTTACTTGAATTGGACCATTTCACACTATGTCCATTGTAGATTTGTGTCTCCGACAGTTCGTTTGGTTGCAGGGGACATTTTCAGTTTTTATTGCCAAAATGTGCTTTTCAGGGGCTGAAAAGCATGTTTTGGCCGAGTATGATGATTTTCATTAAAACTTAATTTCTATCACTTCGAATGATGCCAAATGAATAATTTACTTGAATTGGACCATTTTACACTATGTCCATTGTAGATTTGTGTCTCTGACAGTTCGTTTGGTTGCAGGGGACATATTCAGTTTTTATGGCCAAAATGTGCTTTTCAGGGGCTGAAAAGCATGTTTTGGCCGAGTATGATAATTTTCATTAAAACTTGATTTCTATCACTTCGAATGATGCCAAATGAATAACTTACTTGAATTGGACCATTTTACACTATGTGCATTGTAGATTTGTGTCTCTGACAGTTCGTTTGGTTGCAGGGGACATATTCAGTTTTTATGGCCAAAATGTGCTTTTCAGGGGCTGAAAACCATGTTTTGGCCGAGTATGATAATTTTCATTAAAACTTGATTTCTATCCATTCGAATGATGCCACATGAATAACTTACTTGAATTGGACCATTTTACACTATGTCCATTGTAGATTTCTGTCTCTGACAGTTCGTTTGGTTGCAGGGGACATATTCAGTTTTTATGGCCAAAATGTGCTTTTCATGGGCTGAAAAGCATGTTTTGGCCGAGTATGATAATTTTCATTAAAACTTAATTTCTATCACTTCGAATGATGCCAAATGAATAATTTACTTGAATTGGACCATTTTACACTATGTCCATTGTAGATTTGTGTCTCTGACAGTTCGTTTGGTTGCAGGGGACATATTCAGTTTTTATGGCCAAAATGTGCTTTTCAGGGGCTGAAAAGCATGTTTTGGCCGAGTATGATAATTTTCATTAAAACTTGATTTCTATCACTTCGAATGATGCCAAATGAATAACTTACTTGAATTGGACCATTTTACACTATGTCCATTGTAGATTTGTGTCTCTGACAGTTCGTTTGGTTGCAGGGGACATATTCTGTTTTTATGGCCAAAATGTGCTTTTCAGGGGCTGAAAAGCTTGTTTTGGCCGAGTATGATAATTTTCATTAAAACTTGATTTCTATCACTTTGAATGATGCCAAATGAATAACTTATTTGAATTGGACCATTTTACACTATGTCCATTGTAGATTTGTGTCTCGGACAGTTCGTTTGGTTCCAGGGGACATATTCAGTTTTTATGGCCAAAATTTGCTTTTCAGGGGCTGAAAAGCATGTTTTGGCCGAGTATGATAATTTTCATTAAAACTTGATTTCTATCCATTCGAATGATGCCAAATGAATAACTTACTTGAATTGGACCATTTTACACTATGTCCATTGTAGATTTGTGTCTCTGACAGTTCGTTTGGTTGCAGGGGACATATTCACTTTTTATGGCCAAATTGTGCTTTTCAGGGGCTGAAAAGCATGTTTTGGCCGAGTATGATAATTTTCATTAAAACTTGATTTCTATCCATTCGAATGATGCCAAATGAATAACTTACTTGAATTGGACCATTTTACACTATGTCCATTGTAGATTTGTGTCTCTGACAGTTCGTTTGGTTGCAGGGGACATATTCACTTTTTATGGCCAAATTGTGCTTTTCAGGGGGTGAAAAGCATGTTTTGGCCGAGTATGATAATTTTCATTAAAACTTAATTTCTATCACTTCGAATGATGCCAAATGAATAACTTACTTGAATTGGACCATTTTACACTATGTCCATTGTAGATTTGTGTCTCTGACAGTTCGTTTGGTTGCAGGGGACATATTCAGTTTTTATGGCCAAAATGTGCTTTTCAGGGGCTGAAAAGCATGTTTTGGCCGAGTATGATAATTTTCATTAAAACTTGATTTCTATCACTTCGAATGATGCCAAATGAATAACTTACTTGAATTGGACCATTTTACACTATGTCCATTGTAGATTTGTGTCTCTGACAGTTCGTTTGGTTGCAGGGGACATTTTCAGTTTTTATGGCCAAAATGTGCTTTTCAGGGGCTGAAAAGCATGTTTAGGCCGAGTATGATAATTTTCATTAAAACTTGATTTCTATCACTTCGAATGATGCCAAATGAATAACTTACTTGAATTGGACCATTTTACACTATGTCCATTGTAGATTTGTGTCTCCGACAGTTCGTTTGGTTGCAGGGGACATTTTCAGTTTTTATTGCCAAAATGTGCTTTTCAGAGGCTGAAAAGCATGTTTTGGCCGAGTATGATAATTTTCATTAAAACTTGATTTCTATCACTTCGAATGATGCCAAATGAATAACTTACTTGAATTGGACCATTGTACACTATGTCCATTGTAGATTTGTGTCTCTGACAGTTCGTTTGGTTGCAGGGGACATTTTCAGTTTTTATGGCCAAAATGTGCTTTTCAGGGGCTGAAAAGCATGTTTTGGCCGAGTATGATAATTTTCATTAAAACTTGATTTCTATCACTTCGAATGATGCCAAATGAATAACTTACTTGAATTGGACCATTTTACACTATGTCCATTGTAGATTTGTGTCTCCGACAGTTCGTTTGGTTGCAGGGGACATTTTCAGTTTTTATTGCCAAAATGTGCTTTTCAGGGGCTGAAAAGCATGTTTTGGCCGAGTATGATGATTTTCATTAAAACTTAATTTCTATCACTTCGAATGATGCCAAATGAATAACTTACTTGAATTGGACCATTTTACACTATGTCCATTGTAGATTTGTGTCTCTGACAGTTCGTTTGGTTGCAGGGGACATATTCAGTTTTTATGGCCAAAATGTGCTTTTCAGGGGCTGAAAAGCATGTTTTGGCCGAGTATGATAATTTTCATCAAAACTTGATTTCTATCACTTCGAATGATGCCAAATGAATAACTTACTTGAATTGGACCATTTTACACTATGTCCATTGTAGATTTGTGTCTCGGACAGTTCGTTTGGTTGCAGGGGACATATTCAGTTTTTATGGCCAAAATGTGCTTTTCAGGGCTGAAAAGCATGTTTAGGCCGAGTATGATAATTTTCATTAAAACTTGATTTCTATCACTTCGAATGATGCCAAATGAATAACTTACTTGAATTGGACCATTTTACACTATGTCCATTGTAGATTTGTGTCTCCGACAGTTCGTTTGGTTGCAGGGGACATTTTCAGTTTTTATTGCCAAAATGTGCTTTTCAGAGGCTGAAAAGCATGTTTTGGCCGAGATTGATGATTTTCATTAAAACTTAATTTCTATCACTTCGAATGATGCCAAATGAATAACTTACTTGAATTGGACCATTTTACACTATGTCCATTGTAGATTTGTGTCTCTGACAGTTCGTTTGGTTGCAGGGGACATATTCAGTTTTTATGGCCAAAATGTGCTTTTCAGGGGCTGAAAACCATGTTTTGGCCGAGTATGATAATTTTCATTAAAACTTAATTTCTATCACTTCGAATGATGCCAAATGAATAATTTACTTGAATTGGACCATTTTACACTATGTCCATTGTAGATTTGTGTCTCTGACAGTTCGTTTGGTTGCAGGGGACATATTCAGTTTTTATGGCCAAAATGTGCTTTTCAGGGGCTGAAAAGCATGTTTTGGCCGAGTATGATAATTTTCATCAAAACTTGATTTCTATCACTTCGAATGATGCCAAATGAATAACTTACTTGAATTGGACCATTTTACACTATGTCCATTGTAGATTTGTGTCTCTGACAGTTCGTTTGGTTGCAGGGGACATATTCAGTTTTTATGGCCAAAATGTGCTTTTCAGGGGCTGAAAAGCATGTTTAGGCCGAGTATGATAATTTTCATTAAAACTTGATTTCTATCACTTCGAATGATGCCAAATGAATAACTTACTTGAATTGGACCATTTTACACTATGTCCATTGTAGATTTGTGTCTCCGACAGTTCGTTTGGTTGCAGGGGACATTTTCAGTTTGTATTGCCAAAATGTGCTTTTCAGAGGCTGAAAAGCATGTTTTGGCCGAGTATGATAATTTTCATTAAAACTTGATTTCTATCCATTCGAATGATGCCAAATGAATAACTTACTTGAATTGGTCCATTTTACACTGTCCATTGTAGATTTGTGTCTCTGACAGTTCGTTTGGTTGCAGGGGACATTTTCAGTTTTTATGGCCAAAATGTGCTTTTCAGGGGCTGAAAAGCATGTTTTGGCCGAGTATGATAATTTTCATTAAAACTTGATTTCTATCACTTCGAATGATGCCAAATGAATAACTTACTTGAATTGGACCATTTTACACTATGTCCATTGTAGATTTGTGTCTCCGACAGTTCGTTTGGTTGCAGGGGACATTTTCAGTTTTTATTGCCAAAATGTGCTTTTCAGAGGCTGAAAAGCATGTTTTGGCCGAGATTGATGATTTTCATTAAAACTTAATTTCTATCACTTCGAATGATGCCAAATGAATAACTTACTTGAATTGGACCATTTTACACTATGTCCATTGTAGATTTGTTGTGTCTCTGACAGTTCGTTTGGTTGCAGGGGACATATTCAGTTTTTATGGCCAAAATGTGCTTTTCAGGGGCTGAAAACCATGTTTTGGCCGAGTATGATAATTTTCATTAAAACTTAATTTCTATCACTTCGAATGATGCCAAATGAATAATTTACTTGAATTGGACCATTGTTACACTATGTCCATTGTAGATTTGTGTCTCTGACAGTTCGTTTGGTTGCAGGGGACATATTCAGTTTTTATGGCCAAAATGTGCTTTTCAGGGGCTGAAAAGCATGTTTTGGCCGAGTATGATAATTTTCATCAAAACTTGATTTCTATCACTTCGAATGATGCCAAATGAATAACTTACTTGAATTGGACCATTTTACACTATGTCCATTGTAGATTTGTGTCTCTGACAGTTCGTTTGGTTGCAGGGGACATATTCAGTTTTTATGGGCCAAAATGTGCTTTTCAGGGCTGAAAAGCATGTTTAGGCCGAGTATGATAATTTTCATTAAAACTTGATTTCTATCACTTCGAATGATGCAAATGAATAACTTACTTGAATTGGACCATTTTACACTATGTCCATTGTAGATTTGTGTCTCCGACAGTTCGTTTGGTTGCAGGGGACATTTTCAGTTTGTATTGCCAAAATGTGCTTTTCAGAGGCTGAAAAGCATGTTTTGGCCGAGATTGATGATTTTCATTAAAACTTAATTTCTATCACTTCGAATGATGCCAAATGAATAACTTACTTGAATTGGACCATTTTACACTATGTCCATTGTAGATTTGTGTCTCTGACAGTTCGTTTGGTTGCAGGGGACATATTCAGTTTTTATGGCCAAAATGTGCTTTTCAGGGCTGAAAACCATGTTTTGGCCGAGTATGATAATTTTCATTAAAACTTGATTTCTATCCATTCGAATGATGCCAAATGAATAACTTACTTGAATTGGACCATTTTACACTATGTCCATTGTAGATTTGTGTCTCTGACAGTTTGTTTGGTTGCAGGGGACATATTCAGTTTTTATGGCCAAAATGTGCTTTTCAGGGGCTGAAAAGCATGTTTTGGCCGAGTATGATAATTTTCATTAAAACTTGATTTCTATCCATTCGAATGATGCCAAATGAATAACTTACTTGAATTGGACAATTTTACACTATGTCCATTGTAGATTTGTGTCTCTGACAGTTCGTTTGGTTGCAGGGGACATATTCAGTTTTTATGGCCAAAATGTGCTTTTCAGGGGCTGAAAAGCATGTTTTGGCCGAGTATGATAATTTTCATTAAAACTTGATTTCTATCACTTCGAATGATGCCAAATGAATAATTTATTTGAATTGGACCATTTTACACTTTGTCCATTGTAGATTTGTGTCTCGGACAGTTCGTTTGGTTCCAGGGGACATATTCAGTTTTTATGGCCAAAATGTGCTTTTCAGGGGCTGAAAAGCATGTTTTGGCCGAGTATGATAATTTTCATTAAAACTTGATTTCTATCCATTCGAATGATGCCAAATGAATAACTTACTTGAATTGGACCATTTTACACTATGTCCATTGTAGATTTGTGTCTCTGACAGTTCGTTTGGTTGCAGGGGACATATTCAGTTTTTATGGCCAAAATGTGCTTTTCAGGGGCTGAAAAGCACGTTTTGGCAGAGTATGATAATTTTCATTAAAACTTGATTTCTATCCATTCGAATGATGCCAAATGAATAACTTACTTGAATTGGACCATTTTACACTATGACCATTGTAGATTTTTGTCTCTGACAGTTCGTTTGGTTGCAGGGGACATATTCCGTTTTTATGGCCAAAATGTGCTTTTCAGGGGCTGAAAAGCATGTTTTGGCCGAGTATGATAATTTTCATTAAACTTGATTTCTATCCATTCGAATGATGCCAAATGAATAACTTACTTGAATTGGACCATTTTACACTATGTCTATTGTAGATTTGTGTCTCTGACAGTTCGTTTGGTTGCAGGGGACATATTCAGTTTTTATGGCCAAAATGTGCTTTTCAGGGGCTGAAAAGCACGTTTTGGCAGAGTATGATAATTTTCAGTAAAACTTGATTTCTATCCATTCGAATGATGCCAAATGAATAACTTACTTGAATTGGACCATTTTACACTATGTCCATTGTAGATTTGTGTCTCGGACAGTTCGTTTGGTTCCAGGGACATATTCAGTTTTTATGGCCAAAATGTGCTTTTCAGGGGCTGAAAAGCATGTTTTGGCAGAGTATGATAATTTTCATTAAAACTTGATTTCTATCCATTCGAATGATGCCAAATGAATAACTTACTTGAATTGGACCATTTTACACTGTCCATTGTAGATTTGTGTCTCTGACAGTTCGTTTGGTTGCAGGGGACATATTCAGTTTTTATGGCCAAAATGTGCTTTTCAGGGGCTGAAAAGCATGTTTTGGCCGAGTATGATAATTTTCATTAAAACTTGATTTCTATCCATTCGAATGATGCCAAATGAATAACTTACTTGAATTGGACCATTTTACACTATGTCTATTGTAGATTTGTGTCTCTGACAGTTCATTTGGTTGCAGGGGACATATTCAGTTTTTATGGCCAAAATGTGCTTTTCAGGGACTGAAAAGCATGTTTTGGCCGGGTATGATAATTTTCATTAAAACTTGATTTCTATCCATTCGAATGATGCCAAGTGAATAACTTACTTGAATTGGACCATTTTACACTATGTCCATTGTAGATTTGTGTCTCTGACAGTTCGTTTGGTTGCAGGGGACATATTCAGTTTTTATGGCCAAAATGTGCTTTTCAGGGGCTGAAAAGCATGTTTTGGCCGAGTATGATAATTTTCATTAAAACTTGATTTCTATCACTTCGAATGATGCCAAATGAATAATTTATTTGAATTGGACCATTTTACACTTTGTCCATTGTAGATTTGTGTCTCGGACAGTTCGTTTGGTTCCAGGGGACATATTCAGTTTTTATGGCCAAAATGTGCTTTTCAGGGGCTGAAAAGCATGTTTTGGCCGAGTATGATAATTTTCATTAAAACTTGATTTCTATCCATTCGAATGATGCCAAATGAATAACTTACTTGAATTGGACCATTTTACACTATGTCCATTGTAGATTTGTGTCTCTGACAGTTCGTTTGGTTGCAGGGGACATATTCAGTTTTTATGGCCAAAATGTGCTTTTCAGGGGCTGAAAAGCACGTTTTGGCAGAGTATGATAATTTTCATTAAAACTTGATTTCTATCCATTCGAATGATGCCAAATGAATAACTTACTTAAATTGGACCATTTTACACTATGTCTATTGTAGATTTGTGTCTCTGACAGTTCGTTTGGTTGCAGGGGACATATTCAGTTTTTATGGCCAAAATGTGCTTTCAGGGGCTGAAAAGCACGTTTTGGCAGAGTATGATAATTTTCATTAAAACTTGATTTCTATCCATTCGAATGATGCCAAATGAATAACTTACTTGAATTGGACCATTTTACACTATGTCCATTGTAGATTTGTGTCTCGGACAGTTCGTTTGGTTCCAGGGGACATATTCAGTTTTTATGGCCAAAATGTGCTTTTCAGGGGCTGAAAAGCACGTTTTGGCAGAGTATGATAATTTTCATTAAAACTTGATTTCTATCCATTCGAATGATGCCAAATGAATAACTTACTTGAATTGGACCATTTTACACTATGTCCATTGTAGATTTGTGTCTCTGACAGTTCGTTTGGTTGCAGGGGACATATTCAGTTTTTATGGCCAAAATGTGCTTTTCAGGGGCTGAAAAGCATGTTTTGGCCGAGTATGATAATTTTCATTAAAACTTGATTTCTATCCATTCGAATGATGCCAAATGAATAACTTACTTGAATTGGACCATTTTACACTATGTCTATTGTAGATTTGTGTCTCTGACAGTTCGTTTGGTTGCAGGGGACATATTCAGTTTTTATGGCCAAAATGTGCTTTTCAGGGGCTGAAAAGCACGTTTTGGCAGAGTATGATAATTTTCATTAAAACTTGATTTATATCCATTCGAATGATGCCAAATGAATAACTTACTTGAATTGGACCATTTTACACTATGTCCATTGTAGATTTGTGTCTCTGACAGTTCGTTTGGTTGCAGGGGACATATTCACTTTTTATGGCCAAAATGTGCTTTTCAGGGGCTGAAAAGCATGTTTTGGCCGAGTATGATAATTTTCATTAAAACTTGATTTCTATCCATTCGAATGATGCCAAATGAATAACTTACTTGAATTGGACCATTTTACACTATGTCTATTGTAGATTTGTGTCTCTGACAGTTCGTTTGGTTGCAGGGGACATATTCAGTTTTTATGGCCAAAATGTGCTTTTCAGGGGCTGAAAAGCACGTTTTGGCAGAGTATGATAATTTTCATTAAAACTTGATTTCTATCCATTCGAATGATGCCAAATGAATAACTTACTTGAATTGGACCATTTTACACTATGTCCATTGTAGATTTGTGTCTCTGACAGTTCGTTTGGTTCCAGGGGACATATTCAGTTTTTATGGCCAAAATGTGCTTTTCAGGGGCTGAAAAGCATGTTTTGGCCGAGTATGATAATTTTCATTAAAACTTGATTTCTATCCATTCGAATGATGCCAAATGAATAACTTACTTGAATTGGACCATTTTACACTATGTCCATTGTAGATTTGTGTCTCTGACAGTTCGTTTGGTTGCAGGGGACATATTCAGTTTTTATGGCCAAAATGTGCTTTTCAGGGGCTGAAAAGCACGTTTTGGCAGAGTATGATAATTTTCATTAAAACTTGATTTCTATCCATTCGAATGATGCCAAATGAATAACTTACTTGAATTGGACCATTTTACACTATGTCCATTGTAGATTTGTGTCTCTGACAGTTCGTTTGGTTGCAGGGGACATATTCCGTTTTTATGGCCAAAATGTGCTTTTCAGGGGCTGAAAAGCATGTTTTGGCCGAGTATGATAATTTTCATTAAAACTTGATTTCTATCCATTCGAATGATGCCAAATGAATAACTTACTTGAATTGGACCATTTTACACTATGTCTATTGTAGATTTGTGTCTCTGACAGTTCGTTTGGTTGCAGGGGACATATTCAGTTTTTATGGCCAAAATGTGCTTTTCAGGGGCTGAAAAGCACGTTTTGGCAGAGTATGATAATTTTCATTAAAACTTGATTTCTATCCATTCGAATGATGCCAAATGAATAACTTACTTGAATTGGACCATTTTACACTATGTCCATTGTAGATTTGTGTCTCGGACAGTTCGTTTGGTTCCAGGGGACATATTCAGTTTTTATGGCCAAAATGTGCTTTTCAGGGGCTGAAAAGCATGTTTTGGCCGAGTATGATAATTTTCATTAAAAACTTGATTTCTATCCATTCGAATGATGCCAAATGAATAACTTACTTGAATTGGACCATTTTACACTATGTCCATTGTAGATTTGTGTCTCTGACAGTTCGTTTGGTTGCAGGGGACATATTCAGTTTTTATGGCCAAAATGTGCTTTTCAGGGGCTGAAAAGCACGTTTTGGCAGAGTATGATAATTTTCATTAAAACTTGATTTCTATCCATTCGAATGATGCCAAATGAATAACTTACTTGAATTGGACCATTTTACACTATGTCCATTGTAGATTTGTGTCTCTGACAGTTCGTTTGGTTGCAGGGGACATATTCAGTTTTTATGGCCAAAATGTGCTTTTCAGGGGCTGAAAAGCATGTTTTGGCCGAGTATGATAATTTTCATTAAAACTTGATTTCTATCCATTCGAATGATGCCAAATGAATAACTTACTTGAATTGGACCATTTTACACTATGTCTATTGTAGATTTGTGTCTCTGACAGTTCGTTTGGTTGCAGGGGACATATTCAGTTTTTATGGCCAAAATGTGCTTTTCAGGGGCTGAAAAGCACGTTTTGGCAGAGTATGATAATTTTCATTAAAACTTGATTTATATCCATTCGAATGATGCCAAATGAATAACTTACTTGAATTGGACCATTTTACACTATGTCCATTGTAGATTTGTGTCTCTGACAGTTCGTTTGGTTGCAGGGGACATATTCACTTTTTATGGCCAAAATGTGCTTTTCAGGGGCTGAAAAGCATGTTTTGGCCGAGTATGATAATTTTCATTAAAACTTGATTTCTATCCATTCGAATGATGCCAAATGAATAACTTACTTGAATTGGACCATTTTACACTATGTCTATTGTAGATTTGTGTCTCTGACAATTCGTTTGGTTGCAGGGGACATATTCAGTTTTTATGGCCAAAATGTGCTTTTCAGGGGCTGAAAAGCACGTTTTGGCAGAGTATGATAATTTTCATTAAAACTTGATTTCTATCCATTCGAATGATGCCAAATGAATAACTTACTTGAATTGGACCATTTTACACTATGTCCATTGTAGATTTGTGTCTCTGACAGTTCGTTTGGTTGCAGGGGACATATTCAGTTTTTATGGCCAAAATGTGCTTTTCAGGGGCTGAAAAGCATGTTTTGGCCGAGTATGATAATTTTCATTAAAACTTGATTTCTATCACTTCGAATGATGCCAAATGAATAACTTACTTGAATTGGACCATTTTACACTATGTCCATTGTAGATTTGTGTCTCCGACAGTTCGTTTGGTTGCAGGGGACATTTTCAGTTTTTATTGCCAAAATGTGCTTTTCAGGGGCTGAAAAGCATGTTTTGGCCGAGTATGATGATTTTCATTAAAACTTAATTTCTATCACTTCGAATGATGCCAAATGAATAATTTATTTGAATTGGACCATTTTACACTATGTCCATTGTAGATTTGTGTCTCAGACAGTTCGTTTGGTTGCAGGGGACATATTCAGTTTTTATGGCCAAAATGTGCTTTTCAGGGGCTGAAAAGCATGTTTTGGCCGAGTATGATAATTTTCATCAAAACTTGATTTCTATCACTTCGAATGATGCCAAATGAATAACTTACTTGAATTGGACCATTTTACACTATGTCCATTGTAGATTTGTGTCTCTGACAGTTCGTTTGGTTGCAGGGGACATATTCAGTTTTTATGGCCAAAATGTGCTTTTCAGGGGCTGAAAAGCATGTTTTGGCCGAGTATGATAATTTTCATTAAAACTTGATTTCTATCACTTCGAATGATGCCAAATGAATAACTTACTTGAATTGGACCATTTTACACTATGTCCATTGTAGATTTGTGTCTCCGACAGTTCGTTTGGTTGCAGGGGACATTTTCAGTTTGTATTGCCAAAATGTGCTTTTCAGAGGCTGAAAAGCATGTTTTGGCCGAGATTGATGATTTTCATTAAAACTTAATTTCTATCACTTCGAATGATGCCAAATGAATAACTTACTTGAATTGGACCATTTTACACTATGTCCATTGTAGATTTGTGTCTCTGACAGTTCGTTTGGTTGCAGGGGACATATTCAGTTTTTATGGCCAAAATGTGCTTTTCAGGGGCTGAAAAGCATGTTTTGGCCGAGTATGATAATTTTCATTAAAACTTGATTTCTATCCATTCGAATGATGCCAAATGAATAACTTACTTGAATTGGACCATTTTACACTATGTCCTTTGTAGATTTGTGTCTCTGACAGTTCGTTTGGTTGCAGGGGACATATTCAGTTTTTATGGCCAAAATGTGCTTTTCAGGGGCTGAAAAGCATGTTTTGGCCGAGTATGATAATTTTCATTAAAACTTGATTTCTATCCATTCGAATGATGCCAAATGAATAACTTACTTGAATTGGACCATTTTACACTATGTCCATTGTAGATTTGTGTCTCTGACAGTTCGTTTGGTTGCAGGGGACATATTCAGTTTTTATGGCCAAAATGTGCTTTTCAGGGGCTGAAAAGCACGTTTTGGCAGAGTATGATAATTTTCATTAAAACTTGATTTCTATCCATTCGAATGATGCCAAATGAATAACTTACTTGAATTGGACCATTTTACACTATGTCCATTGTAGATTTGTGTCTCTGACAGTTCGTTTGGTTGCAGGGGACATATTCCGTTTTTATGGCCAAAATGTGCTTTTCAGGGGCTGAAAAGCATGTTTTGGCCGAGTATGATAATTTTCATTAAAACTTGATTTCTATCCATTCGAATGATGCCAAATGAATAACTTACTTGAATTGGACCATTTTACACTATGTCCATTGTAGATTTGTGTCTCTGACAGTTTGTTTGGTTGCAGGGGACATATTCAGTTTTTATGGCCAAAATGTGCTTTTCAGGGGCTGAAAAGCACGTTTTGGCAGAGTATGATAATTTTCATTAAAACTTGATTTCTATCCATTCGAATGATGCCAAATGAATAACTTACTTGAATTGGACCATTTTACACTATGTCCATTGTAGATTTGTGTCTCTGACAGTTCGTTTGGTTGCAGGGGACATATTCCGTTTTTATGGCCAAAATGTGCTTTTCAGGGGCTGAAAAGCATGTTTTGGCCGAGTATGATAATTTTCATTAAAACTTGATTTCTATCCATTCGAATGATGCCAAATGAATAACTTACTTGAATTGGACCATTTTACACTATGTCCTTTGTAGATTTGTGTCTCTGACAGTTCGTTTGGTTGCAGGGGACATATTCAGTTTTTATGGCCAAAATGTGCTTTTCAGGGGCTGAAAAGCATGTTTTGGCCGAGTATGATAATTTTCATTAAAACTTGATTTCTATCCATTCGAATGATGCCAAATGAATAACTTACTTGAATTGGACCATTTTACACTATGTCCATTGTAGATTTGTGTCTCTGACAGTTCGTTTGGTTGCAGGGGACATATTCAGTTTTTATGGCCAAAATGTGCTTTTCAGGGGCTGAAAAGCACGTTTTGGCAGAGTATGATAATTTTCATTAAAACTTGATTTCTATCCATTCGAATGATGCCAAATGAATAACTTACTTGAATTGGACCATTTTACACTATGTCCATTGTAGATTTGTGTCTCGGACAGTTAGTTTGGTTCCAGGGGACATATTCAGTTTTTATGGCCAAAATGTGCTTTTCAGGGGCTGAAAAGCATGTTTTGGCCGAGTATGATAATTTTCATTAAAAACTTGATTTCTATCCATTCGAATGATGCCAAATGAATAACTTACTTGAATTGGACCATTTTACACTATGTCCATTGTAGATTTGTGTCTCTGACAGTTCGTTTGGTTGCAGGGGACATATTCAGTTTTTATGGCCAAAATGTGCTTTTCAGGGGCTGAAAAGCACGTTTTGGCAGAGTATGATAATTTTCATTAAAACTTGATTTCTATCCATTCGAATGATGCCAAATGAATAACTTACTTGAATTGGACCATTTTACACTATGTCCATTGTAGATTTGTGTCTCTGACAGTTCGTTTGGTTGCAGGGGACATATTCAGTTTTTATGGCCAAAATGTGCTTTTCAGGGGCTGAAAAGCATGTTTTGGCCGAGTATGATCATTTTCATTAAAACTTGATTTCTATCACTTCGAATGATGCCAAATGAATAACTTACTTGAATTGGACCATTTTACACTATGGCTATTGTAGATTTGTGTCTCTGACAGTTCGTTTGGTTGCAGGGGACATATTCAGTTTTTATGGCCAAAATGTGCTTTTCAGGGGCTGAAAAGCACGTTTTGGCAGAGTATGATAATTTTCATTAAAACTTGATTTATATCCATTCGAATGATGCCAAATGAATAACTTACTTGAATTGGACCATTTTACACTATGTCCATTGTAGATTTGTGTCTCTGACAGTTCGTTTGGTTGCAGGGGACATATTCACTTTTTATGGCCAAAATGTGCTTTTCAGGGGCTGAAAAGCATGTTTTGGCCGAGTATGATAATTTTCATTAAAACTTGATTTCTATCCATTCGAATGATGCCAAATGAATAACTTACTTGAATTGGACCATTTTACACTATGTCCATTGTAGATTTGTGTCTCTGACAGTTCGTTTGGTTGCAGGGGACATATTCAGTTTTTATGGCCAAAATGTGCTTTTCAGGGGCTGAAAAGCATGTTTTGGCCGAGTATGATAATTTTCATTAAAACTTGATTTCTATCACTTCGAATGATGCCAAATGAATAACTTACTTGAATTGGACCATTTTACACTATGTCCATTGTAGATTTGTGTCTCCGACAGTTCGTTTGGTTGCAGGGGACATTTTCAGTTTTTATTGCCAAAATGTGCTTTTCAGGGGCTGAAAAGCATGTTTTGGCCGAGTATGATGATTTTCATTAAAACTTAATTTCTATCACTTCGAATGATGCCAAATGAATAACTTACTTGAATTGGACCATTTTACACTATGTCCATTGTAGATTTGTGTCTCTGACAGTTCGTTTGGTTGCAGGGGACATATTCAGTTTTTATGGCCAAAATGTGCTTTTCAGGGGCTGAAAAGCATGTTTTGGCCGAGTATGATAATTTTCATTAAAACTTGATTTCTATCCATTCGAATGATGCCAAATGAATAACTTACTTGAATTGGACCATTTTACACTTTGTCCATTGTAGATTTGTGTCTCTGACAGTTCGTTTGGTTGCAGGGGACATATTCAGTTTTTATGGCCAAAATGTGCTTTTCAGGGGCTGAAAAGCACGTTTTGGCCGAATATGATAATTTTCATTAAAACTTGATTTCTATCACTTCGAATGATGCCAAATGAATAACTTACTTGAATTGGACCATTTTACACTATGTCCATTGTAGATTTGTGTCTCCGACAGTTCGTTTGGTTGCAGGGGACATTTTCAGTTTTTATTGCCAAAATGTGCTTTTCAGGGGCTGAAAAGCATGTTTTGGCCGAGTATGATGATTTTCATTAAAACTTAATTTCTATCACTTCGAATGATGCCAAATGAATAATTTATTTGAATTGGACCATTTTACACTATGTCCATTGTAGATTTGTGTCTCTGACAGTTCGTTTGGTTGCAGGGGACATATTCAGTTTTTATGGCCAAAATGTGCTTTTCAGGGGCTGAAAAGCATGTTTTGGCCGAGTATGATAATTTTCATCAAAACTTGATTTCTATCACTTCGAATGATGCCAAATGAATAACTTACTTGAATTGGACCATTTTACACTTTGTCCATTGTAGATTTGTGTCTCGGACAGTTCGTTTGGTTCCAGGGGACATATTCAGTTTTTATGGCCAAAATGTGCTTTTCAGGGGCTGAAAAGCATGTTTTGGCCGAGTATGATAATTTTCATTAAAACTTGATTTCTATCCATTCGAATGATGCCAAATGAATAACTTACTTGAATTGGACCATTTTACACTATGTCCATTGTAGATTTGTGTCTCTGACAGTTCGTTTGGTTGCAGGGGACATATTCAGTTTTTATGGCCAAAATGTGCTTTTCAGGGGCTGAAAAGCACGTTTTGGCAGAGTATGATAATTTTCATTAAAACTTGATTTCTATCCATTCGAATGATGCCAAATGAATAACTTACTTGAATTGGACCATTTTACACTATGTCCATTGTAGATTTGTGTCTCTGACAGTTCGTTTGGTTGCAGGGGACATATTCCGTTTTTATGGCCAAAATGTGCTTTTCAGGGGCTGAAAAGCATGTTTTGGCCGAGTATGATAATTTTCATTAAAACTTGATTTCTATCCATTCGAATGATGCCAAATGAATAACTTACTTGAATTGGACCATTTTACACTATGTCCATTGTAGATTTGTGTCTCGGACAGTTCGTTTGGTTCCAGGGGACATATTCAGTTTTTATGGCCAAAATGTGCTTTTCAGGGGCTGAAAAGCATGTTTTGGCCGAGTATGATAATTTTCATTAAAACTTGATTTCTATCCATTCGAATGATGCCAAATGAATAACTTACTTGAATTGGACCATTTTACACTATGTCCATTGTAGATTTGTGTCTCTGACAGTTCGTTTGGTTGCAGGGGACATATTCAGCTTTTATGGCCAAAATGTGCTTTTCAGGGGCTGAAAAGCACGTTTTGGCAGAGTATGATAATTTTCATTAAAACTTGATTTCTATCCATTCGAATGATGCCAAATGAATAACTTACTTGAATTGGACCATTTTACACTATGTCCATTGTAGATTTGTGTCTCTGACAGTTCGTTTGGTTGCAGGGGACATATTCAGTTTTTATGGCCAAAATGTGCTTTTCAGGGGCTGAAAAGCATGTTTTGGCCGAGTATGACAATTTTCATTAAAACTTGATTTCTATCCATTCGAATGATGCCAAATGAATAACTTACTTGAATTGGACCATTTTACACTATGTCTATTGTAGATTTTTGTCTCTGACAGTTCGTTTGGTTGCAGGGGACATATTCAGTTTTTATGGCCAAAATAAGCATGTTTTGGCCGCGTATGATAATTTTCATTAAAACTTGATTTCTATCACTTCGAATGATTCTAAATGAATAACTTACTTGAATTGGACCATTTTACACTATGTCCATTGTAGATTTGTGTCTCCGACAGTTCGTTTGGTTGCAGGGGACATTTTCAGTTTTTATGGCCAAAATGTGCTTTTCAGGGGCTGAAAAGCATGTTTTGGCCGAATATGATAATTTTCATTAAAACTTGATTTCTATCACTTCGAATGATTCTAAATGAATAACTTACTTGAATTGGACCATTTTACACTATGTCCATTGTAGATTTGTGTCTCCGACAGTTCGTTTGGTTGCAGGGGACATATTCAGTTTTTATGGCCAAAATGTGCTTTTCAGGGGCTGAAAAGCATGTTTTGGCCGAGTATGATAATTTTCATTAAAACTTGATTTCTATCCATTCGAATGATGCCAAATGAATAACTTACTTGAATTGGACCATTTTACACTATGTCCATTGTAGATTTGTGTCTCCGACAGTTCGTTTGGTTGCAGGGGACATTTTCAGTTTTTATTGCCAAAATGTGCTTTTCAGGGGCTGAAAAGCATGTTTTGGCCGAGTATAATGATTTTCATTAAAACTTGATTTCTATCACTTCGAATGATTCTAAATGAATAACTTACTTGAATTGGACCATTTTACACTATGTCCATTGTAGATTTGTGTCTCCGACAGTTCGTTTGGTTGCAGGGGACATTTTCAGTTTTTATGGCCAAAATGTGCTTTTCAGGGGCTGAAAAGCATGTTTTGGCCGAATATGATAATTTTCATTAAAACTTGATTTCTATCACTTCGAATGATTCTAAATGAATAACTTACTTGAATTGGACCATTTTACACTATGTCCATTGTAGATTTGTGTCTCCGACAGTTCGTTTGGTTGCAGGGGACATATTCAGTTTTTATGGCCAAAATGTGCTTTTCAGGGGCTGAAAAGCACGTTTTGGCAGAGTATGATAATTTTCATTAAAACTTGATTTCTATCCATTCGAATGATGCCAAATGAATAACTTACTTGAATTGGACCATTTTACACTATGTCTATTGTAGATTTGTGTCTCTGACAGTTCGTTTGGTTGCAGGGGACATATTCAGTTTTTATGGCCAAAATGTGCTTTTCAGGGGCTGAAAAGCACGTTTTGGCAGAGTATGATAATTTTCATTAAAACTTGATTTCTATCCATTCGAATGATGCCAAATGAATAACTTACTTGAATTGGACCATTTTACACTATGTCCATTGTAGATTTGTGTCTCTGACAGTTCGTTTGGTTGCAGGGGACATATTCCGTTTTTATGGCCAAAATGTGCTTTTCAGGGGCTGAAAAGCATGTTTTGGCCGAGTATGATAATTTTCATTAAAA
This sequence comes from Stigmatopora argus, assembly GCF_051989625.1. NCBI lineage: Eukaryota > Metazoa > Chordata > Actinopteri > Syngnathiformes > Syngnathidae > Stigmatopora > Stigmatopora argus. Next base: position 100,970 of record NW_027520062.1, on the reverse strand, counting down.
CTTGATTTCTATCCATTCGAATGATGCCAAATGAATAACTTACTTGAATTGGACCATTTTACACTATGTCCATTGTAGATTTGTGTCTCTGACAGTTCGTTTGGTTGCAGGGGACATATTCAGCTTTTATGGCCAAAATGTGCTTTTCAGGGGCTGAAAAGCACGTTTTGGCAGAGTATGATAATTTTCATTAAAACTTGATTTCTATCCATTCGAATGATGCCAAATGAATAACTTACTTGAATTGGACCATTTTACACTATGTCCATTGTAGATTTGTGTCTCTGACAGTTCGTTTGGTTGCAGGGGACATATTCAGTTTTTATGGCCAAAATGTGCTTTTCAGGGGCTGAAAAGCATGTTTTGGCCGAGTATGACAATTTTCATTAAAACTTGATTTCTATCCATTCGAATGATGCCAAATGAATAACTTACTTGAATTGGACCATTTTACACTATGTCTATTGTAGATTTTTGTCTCTGACAGTTCGTTTGGTTGCAGGGGACATATTCAGTTTTTATGGCCAAAATAAGCATGTTTTGGCCGCGTATGATAATTTTCATTAAAACTTGATTTCTATCACTTCGAATGATTCTAAATGAATAACTTACTTGAATTGGACCATTTTACACTATGTCCATTGTAGATTTGTGTCTCCGACAGTTCGTTTGGTTGCAGGGGACATTTTCAGTTTTTATGGCCAAAATGTGCTTTTCAGGGGCTGAAAAGCATGTTTTGGCCGAATATGATAATTTTCATTAAAACTTGATTTCTATCACTTCGAATGATGCAAAATGAATAACTTACTTGAATTGGACCATTTTACACTATGTCCATTGTAGATTTGTGTCTCCGACAGTTTGTTTGGTTGCAGGGGACATTTTCAGTTTTTATGGCCAAAATGTGCTTTTCAGGGGCTGAAAAGCATGTTTTGGCCGAGTATGATAATTTTCATTAAAACTTGATTTCTATCCATTTGAATGATGCCAAATGAATAACTTACTTGAATTGGACCATTTTACACTATGTCCAATGTAGATTTGTGTCTCCGACAGTTCGTTTGGTTGCAGGGGACATTTTCAGTTTTTATGGCCAAAATGTGCTTTTCAGGGGCTGAAAAGCATGTTTTGGCCGAATATGATAATTTTAATTAAAACTTGATTTCTATCACTTCGAATGATGCCAAATGAATAACTTACTTGAATTGGACCATTTTACACTATGTCCATTGTAGATTTGTGTCTCTGACAGTTCGTTTGGTTGCAGGGGACATATTAAGTTTTTATGGCCAAAATGTGCTTTTCAGGGGCTGAAAAGCATGTTTTGGCCGAATATGATAATTTTCATTAAAACTTGATTTCTATCACTTCGAATGATGCCAAATGAATAACTTACTTGAATTGGACCATTTTACACTATGTCCATTGTAGATTTGTGTCTCCGACAGTTTGTTTGGTTGCAGGGGACATTTTCAGTTTTTATGGCCAAAATGTGCTTTTCAGGGGGTGAAAAGCATGTTTTGGCCGAGTATGATAATTTTCATTAAAACTTGATTTCTATCCATTTGAATGATGCCAAATGAATAACTTACTTGAATTGGACCATTTTACACTATGTCCATTGTAGATTTGTGTCTCTGACAGTTCGTTTGGTTGCAGGGGACATATTCAGTTTTTATGGCCAAAATGTGCTTTTCAGGGGCTGAAAAGCATGTTTTGGCCGAGTTTGATAATTTTCATTAAAACTTAATTTCTATCACTTCGAATGATGCCAAATGAATAACTTACTTGAATTGGACCATTTTACACTATGTCTATTGTAGATTTGTGTCTCCGACAGTTCGTTTGGTTGCAGGGGACATATTAAGTTTTTATGGCCAAAATGTGCTTTTCAGGGGCTGAAAAGCATGTTTTGGCCGAGTATGATAATTTTCATTAAAACTTGATTTCTATCACTTCGAATGATGCCAAATGAATAACTTACTTGAATTGGACCATTTTACACTATGTCTATTGTAGATTTGTGTCTCCGACAGTTCGTTTGGTTGCAGGGGACATTTTCAGTTTTTATGGCCAAAATGTGCTTTTCAGGGGCTGAAAAGCATGTTTTGGCCGAGTTTGATAATTTTCATTTAAACTTGATTTCTATCACTTCGATTGATGCCAAATGAATAACTTACTTGAATTGGACCATTTTACACTATGTCCATTGTAGATTTGTGTCTCCGACAGTTCGTTTGGTTGCAGGGGACATTTTCAGTTTTTATGGCCAAAATGTGCTTTTCAGAGGCTGAAAAGCATGTTTTGGCCGAGTATGATAATTTACATTAAAACTTAATTTCTATCACTTCGAATGATGCCAAATGAATAACTTACTTGAATTGGACCATTTTACACTATGTCCATTGTAGATTTGTGTCTCTGACAGTTCGTTTGGTTGCAGGGGACATATTAAGTTTTTATGGCCAAAATGTGCTTTTCAGGGGCTGAAAAGCATGTTTTGGCCGCGTATGATAATTTTCATTAAAACTTGATTTCTATCACTTCGAATGATGCCAAATGAATAACTTACTTGAATTGGACCATTTTACACTATGTCCATTGTAGATTTGTGTCTCCGACAGTTCGTTTGGTTGCAGGGGACATTTTCAGTTTTTATGGCCAAAATGTGCTTTTCAGGGGCTGAAAAGCATGTTTTGGCCGAGTATGATAATTTTCATTAAAACTTGATTTCTATCACTTCGAATGATGCCAAATGAATAACTTACTTGAATTGGACCATTTTACACTATGTCCATTGTAGATTTGTGTCTCTGACAGTTCGTTTGGTTGCAGGGGACATATTCAGTTTTTATGGCCAAAATGTGCTTTTCAGGGGCTGAAAAGCACGTTTTGGCAGAGTATGATAATTTTCATTAAAACTTGATTTCTATCCATTCGAATGATGCCAAATGAATAACTTACTTGAATTGGACCATTTTACACTATGTCCATTGTAGATTTGTGTCTCTGACAGTTCGTTTGGTTGCAGGGGACATATTCCGTTTTTATGGCCAAAATGTGCTTTTCAGGGGCTGAAAAGCATGTTTTGGCCGAGTATGATAATTTTCATTAAAACTTGATTTCTATCCATTCGAATGATGCCAAATGAATAACTTACTTGAATTGGACCATTTTACACTTTGTCCATTGTAGATTTGTGTCTCTGACAGTTCGTTTGGTTGCACGGGACATATTCCGTTTTTATGGCCAAAATGTGCTTTTCAGGGGCTGAAAAGCATGTTTTGGCCGAGTATGATAATTTTCATTAAAACTTGATTTCTATCCATTCGAATGATGCCAAATGAATAACTTACTTGAATTGGACCATTTTACACTATGTCTATTGTAGATTTGTGTCTCTGACAGTTCGTTTGGTTGCAGGGGACATATTCAGTTTTTATGGCCAAAATGTGCTTTTCAGGGGCTGAAAAGCACGTTTTGGCAGAGTATGATAATTTTCATTAAAACTTGATTTCTATCCATTCGAATGATGCCAAATGAATAACTTACTTGAATTGGACCATTTTACACTATGTCCATTGTAGATTTGTGTCTCGGACAGTTCGTTTGGTTCCAGGGGACATATTCAGTTTTTATGGCCAAAATGTGCTTTTCAGGGGCTGAAAAGCATGTTTTGGCCGAGTATGATAATTTTCATTAAAACTTGATTTCTATCCATTCGAATGATGCCAAATGAATAACTTACTTGAATTGGACCATTTTACACTATGTCCATTGTAGATTTGTGTCTCTGACAGTTCGTTTGGTTGCAGGGGACATATTCAGCTTTTATGGCCAAAATGTGCTTTTCAGGGGCTGAAAAGCACGTTTTGGCAGAGTATGATAATTTTCATTAAAACTTGATTTCTATCCATTCGAATGATGCCAAATGAATAACTTACTTGAATTGGACCATTTTACACTATGTCCATTGTAGATTTGTGTCTCTGACAGTTCGTTTGGTTGCAGGGGACATATTCAGTTTTTATGGCCAAAATGTGCTTTTCAGGGGCTGAAAAGCATGTTTTGGCCGAGTATGATAATTTTCATTAAAACTTGATTTCTATCCATTCGAATGATGCCAAATGAATAACTTACTTGAATTGGACCATTTTACACTATGTCTATTGTAGATTTTTGTCTCTGACAGTTCGTTTGGTTGCAGGGGACATATTCAGTTTTTATGGCCAAAATAAGCATGTTTTGGCCGCGTATGATAATTTTCATTAAAACTTGATTTCTATCACTTCGAATGATTCTAAATGAATAACTTACTTGAATTGGACCATTTTACACTATGTCCATTGTAGATTTGTGTCTCCGACAGTTCGTTTGGTTGCAGGGGACATTTTCAGTTTTTATGGCCAAAATGTGCTTTTCAGGGGCTGAAAAGCATGTTTTGGCCGAATATGATAATTTTCATTAAAACTTGATTTCTATCACTTCGAATGATGCAAAATGAATAACTTACTTGAATTGGACCATTTTACACTATGTCCATTGTAGATTTGTGTCTCCGACAGTTTGTTTGGTTGCAGGGGACATTTTCAGTTTTTATGGCCAAAATGTGCTTTTCAGGGGCTGAAAAGCATGTTTTGGCCGAGTATGATAATTTTCATTAAAACTTGATTTCTATCCATTTGAATGATGCCAAATGAATAACTTACTTGAATTGGACCATTTTACACTATGTCCAATGTAGATTTGTGTCTCCGACAGTTCGTTTGGTTGCAGGGGACATTTTCAGTTTTTATGGCCAAAATGTGCTTTTCAGGGGCTGAAAAGCATGTTTTGGCCGAATATGATAATTTTAATTAAAACTTGATTTCTATCACTTCGAATGATGCCAAATGAATAACTTACTTGAATTGGACCATTTTACACTATGTCCATTGTAGATTTGTGTCTCTGACAGTTCGTTTGGTTGCAGGGGACATATTAAGTTTTTATGGCCAAAATGTGCTTTTCAGGGGCTGAAAAGCATGTTTTGGCCGAATATGATAATTTTCATTAAAACTTGATTTCTATCACTTCGAATGATGCCAAATGAATAACTTACTTGAATTGGACCATTTTACACTATGTCCATTGTAGATTTGTGTCTCCGACAGTTTGTTTGGTTGCAGGGGACATTTTCAGTTTTTATGGCCAAAATGTGCTTTTCAGGGGGTGAAAAGCATGTTTTGGCCGAGTATGATAATTTTCATTAAAACTTGATTTCTATCCATTTGAATGATGCCAAATGAATAACTTACTTGAATTGGACCATTTTACACTATGTCCATTGTAGATTTGTGTCTCTGACAGTTCGTTTGGTTGCAGGGGACATATTCAGTTTTTATGGCCAAAATGTGCTTTTCAGGGGCTGAAAGCATGTTTTGGCCGGGTTTGATAATTTTCATTAAAACTTAATTTCTATCACTTCGAATGATGCCAAATGAATAACTTACTTGAATTGGACCATTTTACACTATGTCTATTGTAGATTTGTGTCTCCGACAGTTCGTTTGGTTGCAGGGGACATATTAAGTTTTTATGGCCAAAATGTGCTTTTCAGGGGCTGAAAAGCATGTTTTGGCCGAGTATGACAATTTTCATTAAAACTTGATTTCTATCACTTCGAATGATGCCAAATGAATAACTTACTTGAATTGGACCATTTTACACTATGTCTATTGTAGATTTGTGTCTCCGACAGTTCGTTTGGTTGCAGGGGACATTTTCAGTTTTTATGGCCAAAATGTGCTTTTCAGGGGCTGAAAAGCATGTTTTGGCCGAGTTTGATAATTTTCATTTAAACTTGATTTCTATCACTTCGATTGATGCCAAATGAATAACTTACTTGAATTGGACCATTTTACACTATGTCCATTGTAGATTTGTGTCTCCGACAGTTCGTTTGGTTGCAGGGGACATTTTCAGTTTTTATGGCCAAAATGTGCTTTTCAGAGGCTGAAAAGCATGTTTTGGCCGAGTATGATAATTTACATTAAAACTTAATTTCTATCACTTCGAATGATGCCAAATGAATAACTTACTTGAATTGGACCATTTTACACTATGTCCATTGTAGATTTGTGTCTCTGACAGTTCGTTTGGTTGCAGGGGACATATTAAGTTTTTATGGCCAAAATGTGCTTTTCAGGGGCTGAAAAGCATGTTTTGGCCGCGTATGATAATTTTCATTAAAACTTGATTTCTATCACTTCGAATGATGCCAAATGAATAACTTACTTGAATTGGACCATTTTACACTATGTCCATTGTAGATTTGTGTCTCCGACAGTTCGTTTGGTTGCAGGGGACATTTTCAGTTTTTATGGCCAAAATGTGCTTTTCAGGGGCTGAAAAGCATGTTTTGGCCGAGTATGATAATTTTCATTAAAACTTGATTTCTATCCATTTGAATGATGCCAAATGAATAACTTACTTGAATTGGACCATTTTACACTATGTCCATTGTAGATTTGTGTCTCTGACAGTTCGTTGAGTTGCAGGGGACATATTCAGTTTTTATGGCCAAAATGTGCTTTTCAGGGGCTGAAAAGCATGTTTTGGCCGAATATGATAATTTTCATTAAAACTTGATTTCTATCACTTCGAATGATGCCAAATGAATAACTTACTTGAATTGGAACATTTTACACTATGTCCATTGTAGATTTGTGTCTCTGACAGTTCGTTTGGTTGCAGGGGACATATTAAGTTTTTATGGCCAAAATGTGCTTTTCAGGGGCTGAAAAGCATGTTTTGGCCGCGTATGATAATTTTCATTAAAACTTGATTTCTATCACTTCGAATGATGCCAAATGAATAACTTACTTGAATTGGACCATTTTACACTATGTCCATTGTAGATTTGTGTCTCCGACAGTTCGTTTGGTTGCAGGGGACATTTTCAGTTTTTATGGCCAAAATGTGCTTTTCAGGGGCTGAAAAGCATGTTTTGGCCGAGTATGATAATTTTCATTAAAACTTGATTTCTATCCATTTGAATGATGCCAAATGAATAACTTACTTGAATTGGACCATTTTACACTATGTCCATTGTAGATTTGTGTCTCTGACAGTTCGTTGAGTTGCAGGGGACATATTCAGTTTTTATGGCCAAAATGTGCTTTTCAGGGGCTGAAAAAGCATGTTTTGGCCGAATATGATAATTTTCATTAAAACTTGATTTCTATCACTTCGAATGATGCCAAATGAATAACTTACTTGAATTGGAACATTTTACACTATGTCCATTGTAGATTTGTGTCTCTGACAGTTCGTTTGGTTGCAGGGGACATATTAAGTTTTTATGGCCAAAATGTGCTTTTCAGGGGCTGAAAAGCATGTTTTGGCCGAGTATGATAATTTTCATTAAAACTTGATTTCTATCACTTCGAATGATGCCAAATGAATAACTTACTTGAATTGGACCATTTTACACTATGTCCATTGTAGATTTGTGTCTCCGACAGTTCGTTTGGTTGCAGGGGACATTTTCAGTTTTTATGGCCAAAATGTGCTTTTCAGGGGCTGAAAAGCATGTTTTGGCCGAATATGATAATTTTAATTAAAACTTGATTTTTATCACTTCGAATGATGCCAAATGAATAACTTACTTGAATTGGACCATTTTACACTATGTCCATTGTAGATTTGTGTCTCTGACAGTTCGTTTGGTTGCAGGGGACATATTAAGTTTTTATGGCCAAAATGTGCTTTTCAGGGGCTGAAAAGCATGTTTTGGCCGAATATGATAATTTTCATTAAAACTTGATTTCTATCACTTCGAATGATGCCAAATGAATAACTTACTTGAATTGGACCATTTTACACTATGTCCATTGTAGATTTGTGTCTCCGACAGTTTGTTTGGTTGCAGGGGACATTTTCAGTTTTTATGGCCAAAATGTGCTTTTCAGGGGGTGAAAAGCATGTTTTGGCCGAGTATGATAATTTTCATTAAAACTTGATTTCTATCCATTTGAATGATGCCAAATGAATAACTTACTTGAATTGGACCATTTTACACTATGTCTATTGTAGATTTGTGTCTCTGACAGTTCGTTTGGTTGCAGGGGACATATTCAGTTTTTATGGCCAAAATGTGCTTTTCAGGGGCTGAAAAGCAAGTTTTGGCCGAGTTTGATAATTTTCATTAAAACTTAATTTCTATCACTTCGAATGATGCCAAATGAATAACTTACTTGAATTGGACCATTTTACACTATGTCCATTGTAGATTTGTGTCTCCGACAGTTCGTTTGGTTGCAGGGGACATATTAAGTTTTTATGGCCAAAATGTGCTTTTCAGGGGCTGAAAAGCATGTTTTGGCCGAGTATGATAATTTTCATTAAAACTTGATTTCTATCACTTCTAATGATGCCAAATGAATAACTTACTTGAATTGGACCATTGTACACTATGTCCATTGTAGATTTGTGTCTCCGACAGTTCGTTTGGTTGCAGGGGACATTTTCAGTTTTTATGGCCAAAATGCACTTTTCAGGGGCTGAAAAGCATGTTTTGGCCGAGTTTGATAATTTTCATTAAAACTTGATTTCTATCACTTCGATTGATGCCAAATGAATAACTTACTTGAATTGGACCATTTTACACTATGTCCATTGTAGATTTGTGTCTCCGACAGTTCGTTTGGTTGCAGGGGACATATTAAGTTTTTATGGCCAAAATGTGCTTTTCAGGGGCTGAAAAGCATGTTTTGGCCGAGTATGATAATTTTCATTAAAACTTAATTTCTATCACTTCGAATGATGCCAAATGAATAACTTACTTGAATTGGACCATTTTACACTATGTCCATTGTAGATTTGTGTCTCTGACAGTTCGTTTGGTTGCAGGGGACATATTCAGTTTTTATGGCCAAAATGTGCTTTTCAGGGGCTGAAAAGCATGTTTTGGCCGAATATGATAATTTTCATTAAAACTTGATTTCTATCACTTCGAATGATGCCAAATGAATAACTTACTTGAATTGGACCATTTTACACTGTGTCCATTGTAGATTTGTGTCTCCGACAGTTTGTTTGGTTGCAGGGGACATTTTCAGTTTTTATGGCCAAAATGTGCTTTTCAGGGGCTGAAAAGCATGTTTTGGCCGAGTATGATAATTTTCATTAAAACTTGATTTCTATCCATTTGAATGATGCCAAATGAATAACTTACTTGAATTGGACCATTTTACACTATGTCCATTGTAGATTTGTGTCTCTGACAGTTCGTTGAGTTGCAGGGGACATATTCAGTTTTTATGGCCAAAATGTGCTTTTCAGGGGCTGAAAAAGCATGTTTTGGCCGAATATGATAATTTTCATTAAAACTTGATTTCTATCACTTCGAATGATGCCAAATGAATAACTTACTTGAATTGGAACATTTTACACTATGTCCATTGTAGATTTGTGTCTCTGACAGTTCGTTTGGTTGCAGGGGACATATTAAGTTTTTATGGCCAAAATGTGCTTTTCAGGGGCTGAAAAGCATGTTTTGGCCGAGTATGATAATTTTCATTAAAACTTGATTTCTATCACTTCGAATGATGCCAAATGAATAACTTACTTGAATTGGACCATTTTACACTATGTCCATTGTAGATTTGTGTCTCCGACAGTTCGTTTGGTTGCAGGGGACATTTTCAGTTTTTATGGCCAAAATGTGCTTTTCAGGGGCTGAAAAGCATGTTTTGGCCGAATATGATAATTTTAATTAAAACTTGATTTCTATCACTTCGAATGATGCCAAATGAATAACTTACTTGAATTGGACCATTTTACACTATGTCCATTGTAGATTTGTGTCTCTGACAGTTCGTTTGGTTGCAGGGGACATATTAAGTTTTTATGGCCAAAATGTGCTTTTCAGGGGCTGAAAAGCATGTTTTGGCCGAATATGATAATTTTCATTAAAACTTGATTTCTATCACTTCGAATGATGCAAAATGAATAACTTACTTGAATTGGACCATTTTACACTATGTCCATTGTAGATTTGTGTCTCCGACAGTTTGTTTGGTTGCAGGGGACATTTTCAGTTTTTATGGCCAAAATGTGCTTTTCAGGGGCTGAAAAGCATGTTTTGGCCGAGTATGATAATTTTCATTAAAACTTGATTTCTATCCATTTGAATGATGCCAAATGAATAACTTACTTGAATTGGACCATTTTACACTATGTCCAATGTAGATTTGTGTCTCCGACAGTTCGTTTGGTTGCAGGGGACATTTTCAGTTTTTATGGCCAAAATGTGCTTTTCAGGGGCTGAAAAGCATGTTTTGGCCGAATATGATAATTTTAATTAAAACTTGATTTCTATCACTTCGAATGATGCCAAATGAATAACTTACTTGAATTGGACCATTTTACACTATGTCCATTGTAGATTTGTGTCTCTGACAGTTCGTTTGGTTGCAGGGGACATATTAAGTTTTTATGGCCAAAATGTGCTTTTCAGGGGCTGAAAAGCATGTTTTGGCCGAATATGATAATTTTCATTAAAACTTGATTTCTATCACTTCGAATGATGCCAAATGAATAACTTACTTGAATTGGACCATTTTACACTATGTCCATTGTAGATTTGTGTCTCCGACAGTTTGTTTGGTTGCAGGGGACATTTTCAGTTTTTATGGCCAAAATGTGCTTTTCAGGGGGTGAAAAGCATGTTTTGGCCGAGTATGATAATTTTCATTAAAACTTGATTTCTATCCATTTGAATGATGCCAAATGAATAACTTACTTGAATTGGACCATTTTACACTATGTCCATTGTAGATTTGTGTCTCTGACAGTTCGTTTGGTTGCAGGGGACATATTCAGTTTTTATGGCCAAAATGTGCTTTTCAGGGGCTGAAAGCATGTTTTGGCCGAGTTTGATAATTTTCATTAAAACTTAATTTCTATCACTTCGAATGATGCCAAATGAATAACTTACTTGAATTGGACCATTTTACACTATGTCTATTGTAGATTTGTGTCTCCGACAGTTCGTTTGGTTGCAGGGGACATATTAAGTTTTTATGGCCAAAATGTGCTTTTCAGGGGCTGAAAAGCATGTTTTGGCCGAGTATGATAATTTTCATTAAAACTTGATTTCTATCACTTCGAATGATGCCAAATGAATAACTTACTTGAATTGGACCATTTTACACTATGTCTATTGTAGATTTGTGTCTCCGACAGTTCGTTTGGTTGCAGGGGACATTTTCAGTTTTTATGGCCAAAATGTGCTTTTCAGGGGCTGAAAAGCATGTTTTGGCCGAGTTTGATAATTTTCATTTAAACTTGATTTCTATCACTTCGATTGATGCCAAATGAATAACTTACTTGAATTGGACCATTTTACACTATGTCCATTGTAGATTTGTGTCTCCGACAGTTCGTTTGGTTGCAGGGGACATTTTCAGTTTTTATGGCCAAAATGTGCTTTTCAGAGGCTGAAAAGCATGTTTTGGCCGAGTATGATAATTTACATTAAAACTTAATTTCTATCACTTCGAATGATGCCAAATGAATAACTTACTTGAATTGGACCATTTTACACTATGTCCATTGTAGATTTGTGTCTCTGACAGTTCGTTTGGTTGCAGGGGACATATTAAGTTTTTATGGCCAAAATGTGCTTTTCAGGGGCTGAAAAGCATGTTTTGGCCGCGTATGATAATTTTCATTAAAACTTGATTTCTATCACTTCGAATGATGCCAAATGAATAACTTACTTGAATTGGACCATTTTACACTATGTCCATTGTAGATTTGTGTCTCCGACAGTTCGTTTGGTTGCAGGGGACATTTTCAGTTTTTATGGCCAAAATGTGCTTTTCAGGGGCTGAAAAGCATGTTTTGGCCGAGTATGATAATTTTCATTAAAACTTGATTTCTATCCATTTGAATGATGCCAAATGAATAACTTACTTGAATTGGACCATTTTACACTATGTCCATTGTAGATTTGTGTCTCTGACAGTTCGTTGAGTTGCAGGGGACATATTCAGTTTTTATGGCCAAAATGTGCTTTTCAGGGGCTGAAAAGCATGTTTTGGCCGAATATGATAATTTTCATTAAAACTTGATTTCTATCACTTCGAATGATGCCAAATGAATAACTTACTTGAATTGGAACATTTTACACTATGTCCATTGTAGATTTGTGTCTCTGACAGTTCGTTTGGTTGCAGGGGACATATTAAGTTTTTATGGCCAAAATGTGCTTTTCAGGGGCTGAAAAGCATGTTTTGGCCGCGTATGATAATTTTCATTAAAACTTGATTTCTATCACTTCGAATGATGCCAAATGAATAACTTACTTGAATTGGACCATTTTACACTATGTCCATTGTAGATTTGTGTCTCCGACAGTTCGTTTGGTTGCAGGGGACATTTTCAGTTTTTATGGCCAAAATGTGCTTTTCAGGGGCTGAAAAGCATGTTTTGGCCGAGTATGATAATTTTCATTAAAACTTGATTTCTATCCATTTGAATGATGCCAAATGAATAACTTACTTGAATTGGACCATTTTACACTATGTCCATTGTAGATTTGTGTCTCTGACAGTTCGTTGAGTTGCAGGGGACATATTCAGTTTTTATGGCCAAAATGTGCTTTTCAGGGGCTGAAAAGCATGTTTTGGCCGAATATGATAATTTTCATTAAAACTTGATTTCTATCACTTCGAATGATGCCAAATGAATAACTTACTTGAATTGGAACATTTTACACTATGTCCATTGTAGATTTGTGTCTCTGACAGTTCGTTTGGTTGCAGGGGACATATTAAGTTTTTATGGCCAAAATGTGCTTTTCAGAGGCTGAAAAGCATGTTTTGGCAGAGTATGATAATTTTCATTAAAACTTAATTTCTATCACTTCGAATGATGCCAAATGAATAACTTACTTGAATTGGACCATTTTACACTATGTCCATTGTAGATTTGTGTCTCTGACAGTTCGTTTGGTTGCAGGGGACATATTCAGTTTTTATGGCCAAAATGTGCTTTTCAGGGGCTGAAAAGCATGTTTTGGCCGAATATGATAATTTTCATTAAAACTTGATTTCTATCACTTCGAATGATGCCAAATGAATAACTTACTTGAATTGGACCATTTTACACTGTGTCCATTGTAGATTTGTGTCTCCGACAGTTTGTTTGGTTGCAGGGGACATTTTCAGTTTTTATGGCCAAAATGTGCTTTTCAGGGGCTGAAAAGCATGTTTTGGCCGAGTATGATAATTTTCATTAAAACTTGATTTCTATCCATTTGAATGATGCCAAATGAATAACTTACTTGAATTGGACCATTTTACACTATGTCCATTGTAGATTTGTGTCTCTGACAGTTCGTTGAGTTGCAGGGGACATATTCAGTTTTTATGGCCAAAATGTGCTTTTCAGGGGCTGAAAAAGCATGTTTTGGCCGAATATGATAATTTTCATTAAAACTTGATTTCTATCACTTCGAATGATGCCAAATGAATAACTTACTTGAATTGGACCATTTTACACTGTGTCCATTGTAGATTTGTGTCTCCGACAGTTTGTTTGGTTGCAGGGGACATTTTCAGTTTTTATGGCCAAAATGTGCTTTTCAGGGGCTGAAAAGCATGTTTTGGCCGAGTATGATAATTTTCATTAAAACTTGATTTCTATCCATTTGAATGATGCCAAATGAATAACTTACTTGAATTGGACCATTTTACACTATGTCCATTGTAGATTTGTGTCTCTGACAGTTCGTTGAGTTGCAGGGGACATATTCAGTTTTTATGGCCAAAATGTGCTTTTCAGGGGCTGAAAAAGCATGTTTTGGCCGAATATGATAATTTTCATTAAAACTTGATTTCTATCACTTCGAATGATGCCAAATGAATAACTTACTTGAATTGGAACATTTTACACTATGTCCATTGTAGATTTGTGTCTCTGACAGTTCGTTTGGTTGCAGGGGACATATTAAGTTTTTATGGCCAAAATGTGCTTTTCAGGGGCTGAAAAGCATGTTTTGGCCGAGTATGATAATTTTCATTAAAACTTGATTTCTATCACTTCGAATGATGCCAAATGAATAACTTACTTGAATTGGACCATTTTACACTATGTCCATTGTAGATTTGTGTCTCCGACAGTTCGTTTGGTTGCAGGGGACATTTTCAGTTTTTATGGCCAAAATGTGCTTTTCAGGGGCTGAAAAGCATGTTTTGGCCGAATATGATAATTTTAATTAAAACTTGATTTCTATCACTTCGAATGATGCCAAATGAATAACTTACTTGAATTGGACCATTTTACACTATGTCCATTGTAGATTTGTGTCTCTGACAGTTCGTTTGGTTGCAGGGGACATATTAAGTTTTTATGGCCAAAATGTGCTTTTCAGGGGCTGAAAAGCATGTTTTGGCCGAATATGATAATTTTCATTAAAACTTGATTTCTATCACTTCGAATGATGCAAAATGAATAACTTACTTGAATTGGACCATTTTACACTATGTCCATTGTAGATTTGTGTCTCCGACAGTTTGTTTGGTTGCAGGGGACATTTTCAGTTTTTATGGCCAAAATGTGCTTTTCAGGGGCTGAAAAGCATGTTTTGGCCGAGTATGATAATTTTCATTAAAACTTGATTTCTATCCATTTGAATGATGCCAAATGAATAACTTACTTGAATTGGACCATTTTACACTATGTCCAATGTAGATTTGTGTCTCCGACAGTTCGTTTCGTTGCAGGGGACATTTTCAGTTTTTATGGCCAAAATGTGCTTTTCAGGGGCTGAAAAGCATGTTTTGGCCGAATATGATAATTTTAATTAAAACTTGATTTCTATCACTTCGAATGATGCCAAATGAATAACTTACTTGAATTGGACCATTTTACACTATGTCCATTGTAGATTTGTGTCTCTGACAGTTCGTTTGGTTGCAGGGGACATATTAAGTTTTTATGGCCAAAATGTGCTTTTCAGGGGCTGAAAAGCATGTTTTGGCCGAATATGATAATTTTCATTAAAACTTGATTTCTATCACTTCGAATGATGCCAAATGAATAACTTACTTGAATTGGACCATTTTACACTATGTCCATTGTAGATTTGTGTCTCCGACAGTTTGTTTGGTTGCAGGGGACATTTTCAGTTTTTATGGCCAAAATGTGCTTTTCAGGGGGTGAAAAGCATGTTTTGGCCGAGTATGATAATTTTCATTAAAACTTGATTTCTATCCATTTGAATGATGCCAAATGAATAACTTACTTGAATTGGACCATTTTACACTATGTCCATTGTAGATTTGTGTCTCTGACAGTTCGTTTGGTTGCAGGGGACATATTCAGTTTTTATGGCCAAAATGTGCTTTTCAGGGGCTGAAAGCATGTTTTGGCCGAGTTTGATAATTTTCATTAAAACTTAATTTCTATCACTTCGAATGATGCCAAATGAATAACTTACTTGAATTGGACCATTTTACACTATGTCTATTGTAGATTTGTGTCTCCGACAGTTCGTTTGGTTGCAGGGGACATATTAAGTTTTTATGGCCAAAATGTGCTTTTCAGGGGCTGAAAAGCATGTTTTGGCCGAGTATGATAATTTTCATTAAAACTTGATTTCTATCACTTCGAATGATGCCAAATGAATAACTTACTTGAATTGGACCATTTTACACTATGTCTATTGTAGATTTGTGTCTCCGACAGTTCGTTTGGTTGCAGGGGACATTTTCAGTTTTTATGGCCAAAATGTGCTTTTCAGGGGCTGAAAAGCATGTTTTGGCCGAGTTTGATAATTTTCATTTAAACTTGATTTCTATCACTTCGATTGATGCCAAATGAATAACTTACTTGAATTGGACCATTTTACACTATGTCCATTGTAGATTTGTGTCTCCGACAGTTCGTTTGGTTGCAGGGGACATTTTCAGTTTTTATGGCCAAAATGTGCTTTTCAGAGGCTGAAAAGCATGTTTTGGCCGAGTATGATAATTTACATTAAAACTTAATTTCTATCACTTCGAATGATGCCAAATGAATAACTTACTTGAATTGGACCATTTTACACTATGTCCATTGTAGATTTGTGTCTCTGACAGTTCGTTTGGTTGCAGGGGACATATTAAGTTTTTATGGCCAAAATGTGCTTTTCAGGGGCTGAAAACCATGTTTTGGCCGCGTATGATAATTTTCATTAAAACTTGATTTCTATCACTTCGAATGATGCCAAATGAATAACTTACTTGAATTGGACCATTTTACACTATGTCCATTGTAGATTTGTGTCTCCGACAGTTCGTTTGGTTGCAGGGGACATTTTCAGTTTTTATGGCCAAAATGTGCTTTTCAGGGGCTGAAAAGCATGTTTTGGCCGAGTATGATAATTTTCATTAAAACTTGATTTCTATCCATTTGAATGATGCCAAATGAATAACTTACTTGAATTGGACCATTTTACACTATGTCCATTGTAGATTTGTGTCTCTGACAGTTCGTTGAGTTGCAGGGGACATATTCAGTTTTTATGGCCAAAATGTGCTTTTCAGGGGCTGAAAAGCATGTTTTGGCCGAATATGATAATTTTCATTAAAACTTGATTTTTATCACTTCGAATGATGCCAAATGAATAACTTACTTGAATTGGAACATTTTACACTATGTCCATTGTAGATTTGTGTCTCTGACAGTTCGTTTGGTTGCAGGGGACATATTAAGTTTTTATGGCCAAAATGTGCTTTTCAGGGGCTGAAAAGCATGTTTTGGCCGCGTATGATAATTTTCATTAAAACTTGATTTCTATCACTTCGAATGATGCCAAATGAATAACTTACTTGAATTGGACCATTTTACACTATGTCCATTGTAGATTTGTGTCTCCGACAGTTCGTTTGGTTGCAGGGGACATTTTCAGTTTTTATGGCCAAAATGTGCTTTTCAGGGGCTGAAAAGCATGTTTTGGCCGAGTATGATAATTTTCATTAAAACTTGATTTCTATCCATTTGAATGATGCCAAATGAATAACTTACTTGAATTGGACCATTTTACACTATGTCCATTGTAGATTTGTGTCTCTGACAGTTCGTTGAGTTGCAGGGGACATATTCAGTTTTTATGGCCAAAATGTGCTTTTCAGGGGCTGAAAAGCATGTTTTGGCCGAATATGATAATTTTCATTAAAACTTGATTTCTATCACTTCGAATGATGCCAAATGAATAACTTACTTGAATTGGAACATTTTACACTATGTCCATTGTAGATTTGTGTCTCTGACAGTTCGTTTGGTTGCAGGGGACATATTAAGTTTTTATGGCCAAAATGTGCTTTTCAGAGGCTGAAAAGCATGTTTTGGCAGAGTATGATAATTTTCATTAAAACTTAATTTCTATCACTTCGAATGATGCCAAATGAATAACTTACTTGAATTGGACCATTTTACACTATGTCCATTGTAGATTTGTGTCTCTGACAGTTCGTTTGGTTGCAGGGGACATATTCAGTTTTTATGGCCAAAATGTGCTTTTCAGGGGCTGAAAAGCATGTTTTGGCCGAATATGATAATTTTCATTAAAACTTGATTTCTATCACTTCGAATGATGCCAAATGAATAACTTACTTGAATTGGACCATTTTACACTGTGTCCATTGTAGATTTGTGTCTCCGACAGTTTGTTTGGTTGCAGGGGACATTTTCAGTTTTTATGGCCAAAATGTGCTTTTCAGGGGCTGAAAAGCATGTTTTGGCCGAGTATGATAATTTTCATTAAAACTTGATTTCTATCCATTTGAATGATGCCAAATGAATAACTTACTTGAATTGGACCATTTTACACTATGTCCATTGTAGATTTGTGTCTCTGACAGTTCGTTGAGTTGCAGGGGACATATTCAGTTTTTATGGCCAAAATGTGCTTTTCAGGGGCTGAAAAAGCATGTTTTGGCCGAATATGATAATTTTCATTAAAACTTGATTTCTATCACTTCGAATGATGCCAAATGAATAACTTACTTGAATTGGAACATTTTACACTATGTCCATTGTAGATTTGTGTCTCTGACAGTTCGTTTGGTTGCAGGGGACATATTAAGTTTTTATGGCCAAAATGTGCTTTTCAGGGGCTGAAAAGCATGTTTTGGCCGAGTATGATAATTTTCATTAAAACTTGATTTCTATCACTTCGAATGATGCCAAATGAATAACTTACTTGAATTGGACCATTTTACACTATGTCCATTGTAGATTTGTGTCTCCGACAGTTCGTTTGGTTGCAGGGGACATTTTCAGTTTTTATGGCCAAAATGTGCTTTTCAGGGGCTGAAAAGCATGTTTTGGCCGAATATGATAATTTTAATTAAAACTTGATTTCTATCACTTCGAATGATGCCAAATGAATAACTTACTTGAATTGGACCATTTTACACTATGTCCATTGTAGATTTGTGTCTCTGACAGTTCGTTTGGTTGCAGGGGACATATTAAGTTTTTATGGCCAAAATGTGCTTTTCAGGGGCTGAAAAGCATGTTTTGGCCGAATATGATAATTTTCATTAAAACTTGATTTCTATCACTTCGAATGATGCCAAATGAATAACTTACTTGAATTGGACCATTTTACACTATGTCCATTGTAGATTTGTGTCTCCGACAGTTTGTTTGGTTGCAGGGGACATTTTCAGTTTTTATGGCCAAAATGTGCTTTTCAGGGGGTGAAAAGCATGTTTTGGCCGAGTATGATAATTTTCATTAAAACTTGATTTCTATCCATTTGAATGATGCCAAATGAATAACTTACTTGAATTGGACCATTTTACACTATGTCCATTGTAGATTTGTGTCTCTGACAGTTCGTTTGGTTGCAGGGGACATATTCAGTTTTTATGGCCAAAATGTGCTTTTCAGGGGCTGAAAAGCAAGTTTTGGCCGAGTTTGATAATTTTCATTAAAACTTAATTTCTATCACTTCGAATGATGCCAAATGAATAACTTACTTGAATTGGACCATTTTACACTATGTCCATTGTAGATTTGTGTCTCCGACAGTTCGTTTGGTTGCAGGGGACATATTAAGTTTTTATGGCCAAAATGTGCTTTTCAGGGGCTGAAAAGCATGTTTTGGCCGAGTATGATAATTTTCATTAAAACTTGATTTCTATCACTTCGAATGATGCCAAATGAATAACTTACTTGAATTGGACCATTTTACACTATGTCCATTGTAGATTTGTGTCTCCGACAGTTCGTTTGGTTGCAGGGGACATTTTCAGTTTTTATGGCCAAAATGTGCTTTTCAGGGGCTGAAAAGCATGTTTTGGCCGAGTTTGATAATTTTCATTTAAACTTGATTTCTATCACTTCGATTGATGCCAAATGAATAACTTACTTGAATTGGACCATTTTACACTATGTCCATTGTAGATTTGTGTCTCCGACAGTTCGTTTGGTTGCAGGGGACATATTAAGTTTTTATGGCCAAAATGTGCTTTTCAGGGGCTGAAAAGCATGTTTTGGCCGAGTATGATAATTTTCATTAAAACTTGATTTCTATCACTTCGAATGATGCCAAATGAATAACTTACTTGAATTGGACCATTTTACACTATGTCCATTGTAGATTTGTGTCTCCGACAGTTCGTTTGGTTGCAGGGGACATTTTCAGTTTTTATGGCCAAAATGTGCTTTTCAGGGGCTGAAAAGCATGTTTTGGCCGAATATGATAATTTTCATTAAAACTTGATTTCTATCACTTCGAATGATGCCAAATGAATAACTTACTTGAATTGGACCATTTTACACTGTGTCCATTGTAGATTTGTGTCTCCGACAGTTTGTTTGGTTGCAGGGGACATTTTCAGTTTTTATGGCCAAAATGTGCTTTTCAGGGGCTGAAAAGCATGTTTTGGCCGAGTATGATAATTTTCATTAAAACTTGATTTCTATCACTTCGAATGATGCCAAATGAATAACTTACTTGAATTGGACCATTTTACACTATGTCCATTGTAGATTTGTGTCTCCGACAGTTCGTTTGGTTGCAGGGGACATTTTCAGTTTTTATGGCCAAAATGTGCTTTTCAGGGGCTGAAAAGCATGTTTTGGCCGAATATGATAATTTTAATTAAAACTTGATTTCTATCACTTCGAATGATGCCAAATGAATAACTTACTTGAATTGGACCATTTTACACTATGTCCATTGTAGATTTGTGTCTCTGACAGTTCGTTTGGTTGCAGGGGACATATTAAGTTTTTATGGCCAAAATGTGCTTTTCAGGGGCTGAAAAGCATGTTTTGGCCGAATATGATAATTTTCATTAAAACTTGATTTCTATCACTTCGAATGATGCCAAATGAATAACTTACTTGAATTGGACCATTTTACACTATGTCCATTGTAGATTTGTGTCTCCGACAGTTCGTTTGGTTGCAGGGGACATTTTCAGTTTTTATGGCCAAAATGTGCTTTTCAGGGGGTGAAAAGCATGTTTTGGCCGAGTATGATAATTTTCATTAAAACTTGATTTCTATCCATTTGAATGATGCCAAATGAATAACTTACTTGAATTGGACCATTTTACACTATGTCCATTGTAGATTTGTGTCTCTGACAGTTCGTTTGGTTGCAGGGGACATATTCAGTTTTTATGGCCAAAATGTGCTTTTCAGGGGCTGAAAAGCAAGTTTTGGCCGAGTTTGATAATTTTCATTAAAACTTAATTTCTATCACTTCGAATGATGCCAAATGAATAACTTACTTGAATTGGACCATTTTACACTATGTCCATTGTAGATTTGTGTCTCCGACAGTTCGTTTGGTTGCAGGGGACATATTAAGTTTTTATGGCCAAAATGTGCTTTTCAGGGGCTGAAAAGCATGTTTTGGCCGAGTATGATAATTTTCATTAAAACTTGATTTCTATCACTTCGAATGATGCCAAATGAATAACTTACTTGAATTGGACCATTTTACACTATGTCCATTGTAGATTTGTGTCTCCGACAGTTCGTTTGGTTGCAGGGGACATTTTCAGTTTTTATGGCCAAAATGTGCTTTTCAGGGGCTGAAAAGCATGTTTTGGCCGAGTTTGATAATTTTCATTAAAACTTGATTTCTATCACTTCGATTGATGCCAAATGAATAACTTACTTGAATTGGACCATTTTACACTATGTCCATTGTAGATTTGTGTCTCCGACAGTTCGTTTGGTTGCAGGGGACATATTAAGTTTTTATGGCCAAAATGTGCTTTTCAGGGGCTGAAAAGCATGTTTTGGCCGAGTATGATAATTTTCATTAAAACTTGATTTCTATCACTTCGAATGATGCCAAATGAATAACTTACTTGAATTGGACCATTTTACACTATGTCCATTGTAGATTTGTGTCTCCGACAGTTCGTTTGGTTGCAGGGGACATTTTCAGTTTTTATGGCCAAAATGTGCTTTTCAGGGGCTGAAAAGCATGTTTTGGCCGAGTTTGATAATTTTCATTTAAACTTGATTTCTATCACTTCGATTGATGCCAAATGAATAACTTACTTGAATTGGACCATTTTACACTATGTCCATTGTAGATTTGTGTCTCCGACAGTTCGTTTGGTTGCAGGGGACATTTTCAGTTTTTATGGCCAAAATGTGCTTTTCAGAGGCTGAAAAGCATGTTTTGGCCGAGTATGATGATTTACATTAAAACTTAATTTCTATCACTTCGAATGATGCCAAATGAATAACTTACTTGAATTGGACCATTTTACACTATGTCCATTGTAGATTTGTGTCTCTGACAGTTCGTTTGGTTGCAGGGGACATATTAAGTTTTTATGGCCAAAATGTGCTTTTCAGGGGCTGAAAAGCATGTTTTGGCCGAGTATGATAATTTTCATTAAAACTTGATTTCTATCACTTCGAATGATGCCAAATGAATAACTTACTTGAATTGGACCATTTTACACTATGTCCATTGTAGATTTGTGTCTCCGACAGTTCGTTTGGTTGCAGGGGACATTTTCAGTTTTTATGGCCAAAATGTGCTTTTCAGGGGCTGAAAAGCATGTTTTGGCCGAATATGATAATTTTCATTAAAACTTGATTTCTATCACTTCGAATGATGCAAAATGAATAACTTACTTGAATTGGACCATTTTACACTATGTCCATTGTAGATTTGTGTCTCCGACAGTTTGTTTGGTTGCAGGGGACATTTTCAGTTTTTATGGCCAAAATGTGCTTTTCAGGGGCTGAAAAGCATGTTTTGGCCGAGTATGATAATTTTCATTAAAACTTGATTTCTATCCATTTGAATGATGCCAAATGAATAACTTACTTGAATTGGACCATTTTACACTATGCCCATTGTAGATTTGTGTCTCTGACAGTTCGTTGAGTTGCAGGGGACATATTCAGTTTTTATGGCCAAAATGTGCTTTTCAGGGGCTGAAAAGCATGTTTTGGCCGAGTATGATAATTTTCATTAAAACTTGATTTCTATCACTTCGATTGATGCCAAATGAATAACTTACTTGAATTGGACCATTTTACACTATGTCCATTGTAGATTTGTGTCTCCGACAGTTCGTTTGGTTGCAGGGGACATATTAAGTTTTTATGGCCAAAATGTGCTTTTCAGGGGCTGAAAAGCATGTTTTGGCCGAGTATGATAATTTTCATTAAAACTTGATTTCTATCACTTCGAATGATGCCAAATGAATAACTTACTTGAATTGGACCATTTTACACTATGTCCATTGTAGATTTGTGTCTCCGACAGTTCGTTTGGTTGCAGGGGACATTTTCAGTTTTTATGGCCAAAATGTGCTTTTCAGGGGCTGAAAAGCATGTTTTGGCCGAGTTTGATAATTTTCATTTAAACTTGATTTCTATCACTTCGATTGATGCCAAATGAATAACTTACTTGAATTGGACCATTTTACACTATGTCCATTGTAGATTTGTGTCTCCGACAGTTCGTTTGGTTGCAGGGGACATTTTCAGTTTTTATGGCCAAAATGTGCTTTTCAGAGGCTGAAAAGCATGTTTTGGCCGAGTATGATAATTTTCATTTAAACTTGATTTCTATCACTTCGATTGATGCCAAATGAATAACTTACTTGAATTGGACCATTTTACACTATGTCCATTGTAGATTTGTGTCTCCGACAGTTCGTTTGGTTGCAGTGGACATTTTCAGTTTTTATGGCCAAAATGTGCTTTTCAGAGGCTGAAAAGCATGTTTTGGCCGAGTATGATAATTTACATTAAAACTTAATTTCTATCACTTCGAATGATGCCAAATGAATAACTTACTTGAATTGGACCATTTTACACTATGTCCATTGTAGATTTGTGTCTCTGACAGTTCGTTTGGTTGCAGGGGACATATTAAGTTTTTATGGCCAAAATGTGCTTTTCAGGGGCTGAAAAGCATGTTTTGGCCGAGTATGATAATTTTCATTAAAACTTGATTTCTATCACTTCGAATGATGCCAAATGAATAACTTACTTGAATTGGACCATTTTACACTATGTCCATTGTAGATTTGTGTCGCCGACAGTTCGTTTGGTTGCAGGGGACATTTTCAGTTTTTATGGCCAAAATGTGCTTTTCAGGGGCTGAAAAGCATGTTTTGGCCGAATATGATAATTTTCATTAAAACTTGATTTCTATCACTTCGAATGATGCAAAATGAATAAC
The DNA here is from genome assembly GCF_051989625.1 of Stigmatopora argus. Taxonomy (NCBI): domain Eukaryota; kingdom Metazoa; phylum Chordata; class Actinopteri; order Syngnathiformes; family Syngnathidae; genus Stigmatopora; species Stigmatopora argus. The sequence continues at coordinate 77,251 of NW_027520062.1, read as the reverse complement.
TTACTTGAATTGGACCATTTTACACTATGTCCATTGTAGATTTGTGTCTCCGACAGTTTGTTTGGTTGCAGGGGACATATTCAGTTTTTATGGCCGAAATAAGCATGTTTTGGCCGCGTATGATAATTTTCATTAAAACTTGATTTCTATCACTTCGAATGATGCAAAATGAATAACTTACTTGAATTGGACCATTTTACACTATGTCCATTGTAGATTTGTGTCTCCGACAGTTTGTTTGGTTGCAGGGGAAATTTTCAGTTTTTATGGCCAAAATGTGCTTTTCAGGGGCTGAAAAGCATGTTTTGGCCGAGTATGATAATTTTCATTAAAACTTGATTTCTATCCATTTGAATGATGCCAAATGAATAACTTACTTGAATTGGACCATTTTACACTATGTCCAATGTAGATTTGTGTCTCCGACAGTTCGTTTGGTTGCAGGGGACATTTTCAGTTTTTATGGCCAAAATGTGCTTTTCAGGGGCTGAAAAGCATGTTTTGGCCGAATATGATAATTTTAATTAAAACTTGATTTCTATCACTTCGAATGATGCCAAATGAATAACTTACTTGAATTGGACCATTTTACACTATGTCCATTGTAGATTTGTGTCTCCGACAGTTCGTTTGGTTGCAGGGGACATTTTCAGTTTTTATGGCCAAAATGTGCTTTTCAGAGGCTGAAAAGCATGTTTTGGCCGAGTATGATGATTTACATTAAAACTTAATTTCTATCACTTCGAATGATGCCAAATGAATAACTTACTTGAATTGGACCATTTTACACTATGTCCATTGTAGATTTGTGTCTCTGACAGTTCGTTTGGTTGCAGGGGACATATTAAGTTTTTATGGCCAAAATGTGCTTTTCAGGGGCTGAAAAGCATGTTTTGGCCGAGTATGATAATTTTCATTAAAACTTGATTTCTATCACTTCGAATGATGCCAAATGAATAACTTACTTGAATTGGACCATTTTACACTATGTCCATTGTAGATTTGTGTCTCCGACAGTTCGTTTGGTTGCAGGGGACATTTTCAGTTTTTATGGCCAAAATGTGCTTTTCAGGGGCTGAAAAGCATGTTTTGGCCGAATATGATAATTTTCATTAAAACTTGATTTCTATCACTTCGAATGATGCAAAATGAATAACTTACTTGAATTGGACCATTTTACACTATGTCCATTGTAGATTTGTGTCTCCGACAGTTTGTTTGGTTGCAGGGGACATTTTCAGTTTTTATGGCCAAAATGTGCTTTTCAGGGGCTGAAAAGCATGTTTTGGCCGAGTATGATAATTTTCATTAAAACTTGATTTCTATCCATTTGAATGATGCCAAATGAATAACTTACTTGAATTGGACCATTTTACACTATGCCCATTGTAGATTTGTGTCTCTGACAGTTCGTTGAGTTGCAGGGGACATATTCAGTTTTTATGGCCAAAATGTGCTTTTCAGGGGCTGAAAAGCATGTTTTGGCCGAGTATGATAATTTTCATTAAAACTTGATTTCTATCACTTCGATTGATGCCAAATGAATAACTTACTTGAATTGGACCATTTTACACTATGTCCATTGTAGATTTGTGTCTCCGACAGTTCGTTTGGTTGCAGGGGACATATTAAGTTTTTATGGCCAAAATGTGCTTTTCAGGGGCTGAAAAGCATGTTTTGGCCGAGTATGATAATTTTCATTAAAACTTGATTTCTATCACTTCGAATGATGCCAAATGAATAACTTACTTGAATTGGACCATTTTACACTATGTCCATTGTAGATTTGTGTCTCCGACAGTTCGTTTGGTTGCAGGGGACATTTTCAGTTTTTATGGCCAAAATGTGCTTTTCAGGGGCTGAAAAGCATGTTTTGGCCGAGTTTGATAATTTTCATTTAAACTTGATTTCTATCACTTCGATTGATGCCAAATGAATAACTTACTTGAATTGGACCATTTTACACTATGTCCATTGTAGATTTGTGTCTCCGACAGTTCGTTTGGTTGCAGGGGACATTTTCAGTTTTTATGGCCAAAATGTGCTTTTCAGAGGCTGAAAAGCATGTTTTGGCCGAGTATGATAATTTTCATTTAAACTTGATTTCTATCACTTCGATTGATGCCAAATGAATAACTTACTTGAATTGGACCATTTTACACTATGTCCATTGTAGATTTGTGTCTCCGACAGTTCGTTTGGTTGCAGGGGACATATTAAGTTTTTATGGCCAAAATGTGCTTTTCAGGGGCTGAAAAGCATGTTTTGGCCGAGTATGATAATTTTCATTAAAACTTGATTTCTATCACTTCGAATGATGCCAAATGAATAACTTACTTGAATTGGACCATTTTACACTATGTCCATTGTAGATTTGTGTCTCCGACAGTTCGTTTGGTTGCAGGGGACATTTTCAGTTTTTATGGCCAAAATGTGCTTTTCAGGGGCTGAAAAGCATGTTTTGGCCGAGTTTGATAATTTTCATTTAAACTTGATTTCTATCACTTCGATTGATGCCAAATGAATAACTTACTTGAATTGGACCATTTTACACTATGTCCATTGTAGATTTGTGTCTCCGACAGTTCGTTTGGTTGCAGGGGACATTTTCAGTTTTTATGGCCAAAATGTGCTTTTCAGAGGCTGAAAAGCATGTTTTGGCCGAGTATGATAATTTTCATTTAAACTTGATTTCTATCACTTCGATTGATGCCAAATGAATAACTTACTTGAATTGGACCATTTTACACTATGTCCATTGTAGATTTGTGTCTCCGACAGTTCGTTTGGTTGCAGTGGACATTTTCAGTTTTTATGGCCAAAATGTGCTTTTCAGAGGCTGAAAAGCATGTTTTGGCCGAGTATGATAATTTTCATTAAAACTTGATTTCTATCACTTCGATTGATGCCAAATGAATAACTTACTTGAATTGGACCATTTTACACTATGTCCATTGTAGATTTGTGTCTCCGACAGTTCGTTTGGTTGCAGGGGACATATTAAGTTTTTATGGCCAAAATGTGCTTTTCAGGGGCTGAAAAGCATGTTTTGGCCGAGTATGATAATTTTCATTAAAACTTGATTTCTATCACTTCGAATGATGCCAAATGAATAACTTACTTGAATTGGACCATTTTACACTATGTCCATTGTAGATTTGTGTCTCCGACAGTTCGTTTGGTTGCAGGGGACATTTTCAGTTTTTATGGCCAAAATGTGCTTTTCAGGGGCTGAAAAGCATGTTTTGGCCGAGTTTGATAATTTTCATTTAAACTTGATTTCTATCACTTCGATTGATGCCAAATGAATAACTTACTTGAATTGGACCATTTTACACTATGTCCATTGTAGATTTGTGTCTCCGACAGTTCGTTTGGTTGCAGGGGACATTTTCAGTTTTTATGGCCAAAATGTGCTTTTCAGAGGCTGAAAAGCATGTTTTGGCCGAGTATGATAATTTTCATTTAAACTTGATTTCTATCACTTCGATTGATGCCAAATGAATAACTTACTTGAATTGGACCATTTTACACTATGTCCATTGTAGATTTGTGTCTCCGACAGTTCGTTTGGTTGCAGTGGACATTTTCAGTTTTTATGGCCAAAATGTGCTTTTCAGAGGCTGAAAAGCATGTTTTGGCCGAGTATGATAATTTACATTAAAACTTAATTTCTATCACTTCGAATGATGCCAAATGAATAACTTACTTGAATTGGACCATTTTACACTATGTCCATTGTAGATTTGTGTCTCTGACAGTTCGTTTGGTTGCAGGGGACATATTAAGTTTTTATGGCCAAAATGTGCTTTTCAGGGGCTGAAAAGCATGTTTTGGCCGAGTATGATAATTTTCATTAAAACTTGATTTCTATCACTTCGAATGATGCCAAATGAATAACTTACTTGAATTGGACCATTTTACACTATGTCCATTGTAGATTTGTGTCTCCGACAGTTCGTTTGGTTGCAGGGGACATTTTCAGTTTTTATGGCCAAAATGTGCTTTTCAGGGGCTGAAAAGCATGTTTTGGCCGAATATGATAATTTTCATTAAAACTTGATTTCTATCACTTCGAATGATGCAAAATGAATAACTTACTTGAATTGGACCATTTTACACTATGTCCATTGTAGATTTGTGTCTCCGACAGTTTGTTTGGTTGCAGGGGACATATTCAGTTTTTATGGCCGAAATAAGCATGTTTTGGCCGCGTATGATAATTTTCATTAAAACTTGATTTCTATCACTTCGAATGATGCAAAATGAATAACTTACTTGAATTGGACCATTTTACACTATGTCCATTGTAGATTTGTGTCTCCGACAGTTTGTTTGGTTGCAGGGGAAATTTTCAGTTTTTATGGCCAAAATGTGCTTTTCAGGGGCTGAAAAGCATGTTTTGGCCGAGTATGATAATTTTCATTAAAACTTGATTTCTATCCATTTGAATGATGCCAAATGAATAACTTACTTGAATTGGACCATTTTACACTATGTCCAATGTAGATTTGTGTCTCCGACAGTTCGTTTGGTTGCAGGGGACATTTTCAGTTTTTATGGCCAAAATGTGCTTTTCAGGGGCTGAAAAGCATGTTTTGGCCGAATATGATAATTTTAATTAAAACTTGATTTCTATCACTTCGAATGATGCCAAATGAATAACTTACTTGAATTGGACCATTTTACACTATGTCCATTGTAGATTTGTGTCTCCGACAGTTCGTTTGGTTGCAGGGGACATTTTCAGTTTTTATGGCCAAAATGTGCTTTTCAGAGGCTGAAAAGCATGTTTTGGCCGAGTATGATGATTTACATTAAAACTTAATTTCTATCACTTCGAATGATGCCAAATGAATAACTTACTTGAATTGGACCATTTTACACTATGTCCATTGTAGATTTGTGTCTCTGACAGTTCGTTTGGTTGCAGGGGACATATTAAGTTTTTATGGCCAAAATGTGCTTTTCAGGGGCTGAAAAGCATGTTTTGGCCGAGTATGATAATTTTCATTAAAACTTGATTTCTATCACTTCGAATGATGCCAAATGAATAACTTACTTGAATTGGACCATTTTACACTATGTCCATTGTAGATTTGTGTCTCCGACAGTTCGTTTGGTTGCAGGGGACATTTTCAGTTTTTATGGCCAAAATGTGCTTTTCAGGGGCTGAAAAGCATGTTTTGGCCGAATATGATAATTTTCATTAAAACTTGATTTCTATCACTTCGAATGATGCAAAATGAATAACTTACTTGAATTGGACCATTTTACACTATGTCCATTGTAGATTTGTGTCTCCGACAGTTTGTTTGGTTGCAGGGGACATTTTCAGTTTTTATGGCCAAAATGTGCTTTTCAGGGGCTGAAAAGCATGTTTTGGCCGAGTATGATAATTTTCATTAAAACTTGATTTCTATCCATTTGAATGATGCCAAATGAATAACTTACTTGAATTGGACCATTTTACACTATGCCCATTGTAGATTTGTGTCTCTGACAGTTCGTTGAGTTGCAGGGGACATATTCAGTTTTTATGGCCAAAATGTGCTTTTCAGGGGCTGAAAAGCATGTTTTGGCCGAGTATGATAATTTTCATTAAAACTTGATTTCTATCACTTCGATTGATGCCAAATGAATAACTTACTTGAATTGGACCATTTTACACTATGTCCATTGTAGATTTGTGTCTCCGACAGTTCGTTTGGTTGCAGGGGACATATTAAGTTTTTATGGCCAAAATGTGCTTTTCAGGGGCTGAAAAGCATGTTTTGGCCGAGTATGATAATTTTCATTAAAACTTGATTTCTATCACTTCGAATGATGCCAAATGAATAACTTACTTGAATTGGACCATTTTACACTATGTCCATTGTAGATTTGTGTCTCCGACAGTTCGTTTGGTTGCAGGGGACATTTTCAGTTTTTATGGCCAAAATGTGCTTTTCAGGGGCTGAAAAGCATGTTTTGGCCGAGTTTGATAATTTTCATTTAAACTTGATTTCTATCACTTCGATTGATGCCAAATGAATAACTTACTTGAATTGGACCATTTTACACTATGTCCATTGTAGATTTGTGTCTCCGACAGTTCGTTTGGTTGCAGGGGACATTTTCAGTTTTTATGGCCAAAATGTGCTTTTCAGAGGCTGAAAAGCATGTTTTGGCCGAGTATGATAATTTTCATTTAAACTTGATTTCTATCACTTCGATTGATGCCAAATGAATAACTTACTTGAATTGGACCATTTTACACTATGTCCATTGTAGATTTGTGTCTCCGACAGTTCGTTTGGTTGCAGTGGACATTTTCAGTTTTTATGGCCAAAATGTGCTTTTCAGAGGCTGAAAAGCATGTTTTGGCCGAGTATGATAATTTACATTAAAACTTAATTTCTATCACTTCGAATGATGCCAAATGAATAACTTACTTGAATTGGACCATTTTACACTATGTCCATTGTAGATTTGTGTCTCTGACAGTTCGTTTGGTTGCAGGGGACATATTAAGTTTTTATGGCTAAAATGTGCTTTTCAGGGGCTGAAAAGCATGTTTTGGCCGAGTATGATAATTTTCATTAAAACTTGATTTCTATCACTTCGAATGATGCCAAATGAATAACTTACTTGAATTGGACCATTTTACACTATGTCCATTGTAGATTTGTGTCTCCGACAGTTCGTTTGGTTGCAGGGGACATTTTCAGTTTTTATGGCCAAAATGTGCTTTTCAGGGGCTGAAAAGCATGTTTTGGCCGAATATGATAATTTTCATTAAAACTTGATTTCTATCACTTCGAATGATGCAAAATGAATAACTTACTTGAATTGGACCATTTTACACTATGTCCATTGTAGATTTGTGTCTCCGACAGTTTGTTTGGTTGCAGGGGACATATTCAGTTTTTATGGCCGAAATAAGCATGTTTTGGCCGCGTATGATAATTTTCATTAAAACTTGATTTCTATCACTTCGAATGATGCAAAATGAATAACTTACTTGAATTGGACCATTTTACACTATGTCCATTGTAGATTTGTGTCTCCGACAGTTTGTTTGGTTGCAGGGGAAATTTTCAGTTTTTATGGCCAAAATGTGCTTTTCAGGGGCTGAAAAGCATGTTTTGGCCGAGTATGATAATTTTCATTAAAACTTGATTTCTATCCATTTGAATGATGCCAAATGAATAACTTACTTGAATTGGACCATTTTACACTATGTCCAATGTAGATTTGTGTCTCCGACAGTTCGTTTGGTTGCAGGGGACATTTTCAGTTTTTATGGCCAAAATGTGCTTTTCAGGGGCTGAAAAGCATGTTTTGGCCGAATATGATAATTTTAATTAAAACTTGATTTCTATCACTTCGAATGATGCCAAATGAATAACTTACTTGAATTGGACCATTTTACACTATGTCCATTGTAGATTTGTGTCTCTGACAGTTCGTTTGGTTGCAGGGGACATATTAAGTTTTTATGGCCAAAATGTGCTTTTCAGGGGCTGAAAAGCATGTTTTGGCCGAATATGATAATTTTCATTAAAACTTGATTTCTATCACTTCGAATGATGCAAAATGAATAACTTACTTGAATTGGACCATTTTACACTATGTCCATTGTAGATTTGTGTCTCCGACAGTTTGTTTGGTTGCAGGGGAAATTTTCAGTTTTTATGGCCAAAATGTGCTTTTCAGGGGCTGAAAAGCATGTTTTGGCCGAGTATGATAATTTTCATTAAAACTTGATTTCTATCCATTTGAATGATGCCAAATGAATAACTTACTTGAATTGGACCATTTTACACTATGTCCAATGTAGATTTGTGTCTCCGACAGTTCGTTTGGTTGCAGGGGACATTTTCAGTTTTTATGGCCAAAATGTGCTTTTCAGGGGCTGAAAAGCATGTTTTGGCCGAATATGATAATTTTAATTAAAACTTGATTTCTATCACTTCGAATGATGCCAAATGAATAACTTACTTGAATTGGACCATTTTACACTATGTCCATTGTAGATTTGTGTCTCTGACAGTTCGTTTGGTTGCAGGGGACATATTAAGTTTTTATGGCCAAAATGTGCTTTTCAGGGGCTGAAAAGCATGTTTTGGCCGAATATGATAATTTTCATTAAAACTTGATTTCTATCACTTCGAATGATGCCAAATGAATAACTTACTTGAATTGGACCATTTTACACTATGTCCATTGTAGATTTGTGTCTCCGACAGTTTGTTTGGTTGCAGGGGACATTTTCAGTTTTTATGGCCAAAATGTGCTTTTCAGGGGGTGAAAAGCATGTTTTGGCCGAGTATGATAATTTTCATTAAAACTTGATTTCTATCCATTTGAATGATGCCAAATGAATAACTTACTTGAATTGGACCATTTTACACTATGTCCATTGTAGATTTGTGTCTCTGACAGTTCGTTTGGTTGCAGGGGACATATTCAGTTTTTATGGCCAAAATGTGCTTTTCAGGGGCTGAAAAGCATGTTTTGGCCGAGTTTGATAATTTTCATTAAAACTTAATTTCTATCACTTCGAATGATGCCAAATGAATAACTTACTTGAATTGGACCATTTTACACTATGTCTATTGTAGATTTGTGTCTCCGACAGTTCGTTTGGTTGCAGGGGACATATTAAATTTTTATGGCCAAAATGTGCTTTTCAGGGGCTGAAAAGCATGTTTTGGCCGAGTATGATAATTTTCATTAAAACTTGATTTCTATCACTTCGAATGATGCCAAATGAATAACTTACTTGAATTGGACCATTTTACACTATGTCTATTGTAGATTTGTGTCTCCGACAGTTCGTTTGGTTGCAGGGGACATTTTCAGTTTTTATGGCCAAAATGTGCTTTTCAGGGGCTGAAAAGCATGTTTTGGCCGAGTTTGATAATTTTCATTTAAACTTAATTTCTATCACTTCGAATGATGCCAAATGAATAACTTACTTGAATTGGACCATTTTACACTATGTCCATTGTAGATTTGTGTCTCTGACAGTTCGTTTGGTTGCAGGGGACATATTAAGTTTTTATGGCCAAAATGTGCTTTTCAGGGGCTGAAAAGCATGTTTTGGCCGCGTATGATAATTTTCATTAAAACTTGATTTCTATCACTTCGAATGATGCCAAATGAATAACTTACTTGAATTGGACCATTTTACACTATGTCCATTGTAGATTTGTGTCTCCGACAGTTCGTTTGGTTGCAGGGGACATATTAAGTTTTTATGGCCAAAATGTGCTTTTCAGGGGCTGAAAAGCATGTTTTGGCCGAGTTTGATAATTTTCATTTAAACTTGATTTCTATCACTTCGATTGATGCCAAATGAATAACTTACTTGAATTGGACCATTTTACACTATGTCCATTGTAGATTTGTGTCTCCGACAGTTCGTTTGGTTGCAGGGGACATTTTCAGTTTTTATGGCCAAAATGTGCTTTTCAGAGGCTGAAAAGCATGTTTTGGCCGAGTATGATAATTTACATTGAAACTTAATTTCTATCACTTCGAATGATGCCAAATGAATAACTTACTTGAATTGGACCATTTTACACTATGTCCATTGTAGATTTGTGTCTCTGACAGTTCGTTTGGTTGCAGGGGACATATTAAGTTTTTATGGCCAAAATGTGCTTTTCAGAGGCTGAAAAGCATGTTTTGGCAGAGTATGATAATTTTCATTAAAACTTAATTTCTATCACTTCGAATGATGCCAAATGAATAACTTACTTGAATTGGACCATTTTACACTATGTCCATTGTAGATTTGTGTCTCTGACAGTTCGTTTGGTTGCAGGGGACATATTCAGTTTTTATGGCCAAAATGTGCTTTTCAGGGGCTGAAAAGCATGTTTTGGCCGAATATGATAATTTTCATTAAAACTTGATTTCTATCACTTCGAATGATGCCAAATGAATAACTTACTTGAATTGGACCATTTTACACTGTGTCCATTGTAGATTTGTGTCTCCGACAGTTTGTTTGGTTGCAGGGGACATTTTCAGTTTTTATGGCCAAAATGTGCTTTTCAGGGGCTGAAAAGCATGTTTTGGCCGAGTATGATAATTTTCATTAAAACTTGATTTCTATCCATTTGAATGATGCCAAATGAATAACTTACTTGAATTGGACCATTTTACACTATGTCCATTGTAGATTTGTGTCTCTGACAGTTCGTTGAGTTGCAGGGGACATATTCAGTTTTTATGGCCAAAATGTGCTTTTCAGGGGCTGAAAAAGCATGTTTTGGCCGAATATGATAATTTTCATTAAAACTTGATTTCTATCACTTCGAATGATGCCAAATGAATAACTTACTTGAATTGGAACATTTTACACTATGTCCATTGTAGATTTGTGTCTCTGACAGTTCGTTTGGTTGCAGGGGACATATTAAGTTTTTATGGCCAAAATGTGCTTTTCAGGGGCTGAAAAGCATGTTTTGGCCGAATATGATAATTTTAATTAAAACTTGATTTCTATCACTTCGAATGATGCCAAATGAATAACTTACTTGAATTGGACCATTTTACACTATGTCCATTGTAGATTTGTGTCTCTGACAGTTCGTTTGGTTGCAGGGGACATATTAAGTTTTTATGGCCAAAATGTGCTTTTCAGGGGCTGAAAAGCATGTTTTGGCCGAGTATGATAATTTTCATTAAAACTTGATTTCTATCCATTTGAATGATGCCAAATGAATAACTTACTTGAATTGGACCATTTTACACTATGTCCATTGTAGATTTGTGTCTCTGACAGTTCGTTTGGTTGCAGGGGACATATTCAGTTTTTATGGCCAAAATGTGCTTTTCAGGGGCTGAAAAGCAAGTTTTGGCCGAGTTTGATAATTTTCATTAAAACTTAATTTCTATCACTTCGAATGATGCCAAATGAATAACTTACTTGAATTGGACCATTTTACACTATGTCCATTGTAGATTTGTGTCTCCGACAGTTCGTTTGGTTGCAGGGGACATATTAAGTTTTTATGGCCAAAATGTGCTTTTCAGGGGCTGAAAAGCATGTTTTGGCCGAGTATGATAATTTTCATTAAAACTTGATTTCTATCACTTCGAATGATGCCAAATGAATAACTTACTTGAATTGGACCATTTTACACTATGTCCATTGTAGATTTGTGTCTCCGACAGTTCGTTTGGTTGCAGGGGACATTTTCAGTTTTTATGGCCAAAATGTGCTTTTCAGGGGCTGAAAAGCATGTTTTGGCCGAGTTTGATAATTTTCATTAAAACTTGATTTCTATCACTTTGATTGATGCCAAATGAATAACTTACTTGAATTGGACCATTTTACACTATGTCCATTGTAGATTTGTGTCTCCGACAGTTCGTTTGGTTGCAGGGGACATATTAAGTTTTTATGGCCAAAATGTGCTTTTCAGGGGCTGAAAAGCATGTTTTGGCCGAGTATGATAATTTTCATTAAAACTTGATTTCTATCACTTCGAATGATGCCAAATGAATAACTTACTTGAATTGGACCATTTTACACTATGTCCATTGTAGATTTGTGTCTCCGACAGTTCGTTTGGTTGCAGGGGACATTTTCAGTTTTTATGGCCAAAATGTGCTTTTCAGGGGCTGAAAAGCATGTTTTGGCCGAGTTTGATAATTTTCATTTAAACTTGATTTCTATCACTTCGATTGATGCCAAATGAATAACTTACTTGAATTGGACCATTTTACACTATGTCCATTGTAGATTTGTGTCTCCGACAGTTCGTTTGGTTGCAGGGGACATTTTCAGTTTTTATGGCCAAAATGTGCTTTCAGAGGCTGAAAAGCATGTTTTGGCCGAGTATGATAATTTACATTAAAACTTAATTTCTATCACTTCGAATGATGCCAAATGAATAACTTACTTGAATTGGACCATTTTACACTATGTCCATTGTAGATTTGTGTCTCTGACAGTTCGTTTGGTTGCAGGGGACATATTAAGTTTTTATGGCCAAAATGTGCTTTTCAGGGGCTGAAAAGCATGTTTTGGCCGAGTATGATAATTTTCATTAAAACTTGATTTCTATCACTTCGAATGATGCCAAATGAATAACTTACTTGAATTGGACCATTTTACACTATGTCCATTGTAGATTTGTGTCTCCGACAGTTCGTTTGGTTGCAGGGGACATATTAAGTTTTTATGGCCAAAATGTGCTTTTCAGGGGCTGAAAAGCATGTTTTGGCCGAGTATGATAATTTTCATTAAAACTTGATTTCTATCACTTCGAATGATGCCAAATGAATAACTTACTTGAATTGGACCATTTTACACTATGTCCATTGTAGATTTGTGTCTCCGACAGTTCGTTTGGTTGCAGGGGGCATTTTCAGTTTTTATGGCCAAAATGTGCTTTTCAGGGGCTGAAAAGCATGTTTTGGCCGAGTTTGATAATTTTCATTAAAACTTGATTTCTATCACTTCGATTGATGCCAAATGAATAACTTACTTGAATTGGACCATTTTACACTATGTCCATTGTAGATTTGTGTCTCCGACAGTTCGTTTGGTTGCAGGGGACATATTAAGTTTTTATGGCCAAAATGTGCTTTTCAGGGGCTGAAAAGCATGTTTTGGCCGAGTTTGATAATTTTCATTTAAACTTGATTTCTATCACTTCGATTGATGCCAAATGAATAACTTACTTGAATTGGACCATTTTACACTATGTCCATTGTAGATTTGTGTCTCCGACAGTTCGTTTGGTTGCAGGGGACATTTTCAGTTTTTATGGCCAAAATGTGCTTTTCAGAGGCTGAAAAGCATGTTTTGGCCGAGTATGATAATTTACATTAAAACTTAATTTCTATCACTTCGAATGATGCCAAATGAATAACTTACTTGAATTGGACCATTTTACACTATGTCCATTGTAGATTTGTGTCTCTGACAGTTCGTTTGGTTGCAGGGGACATATTAAGTTTTTATGGCCAAAATGTGCTTTTCAGGGGCTGAAAAGCATGTTTTGGCCGAGTATGATAATTTTCATTAAAACTTGATTTCTATCACTTCGAATGATGCCAAATGAATAACTTACTTGAATTGGACCATTTTACACTATGTCCATTGTAGATTTGTGTCTCCGACAGTTCGTTTGGTTGCAGGGGACATATTAAGTTTTTATGGCCAAAATGTGCTTTTCAGAGGCTGAAAAGCATGTTTTGGCAGAGTATGATAATTTTCATTAAAACTTAATTTCTATCACTTCGAATGATGCCAAATGAATAACTTACTTGAATTGGACCATTTTACACTATGTCCATTGTAGATTTGTGTCTCTGACAGTTCGTTTGGTTGCAGGGGACATATTCAGTTTTTATGGCCAAAATGTGCTTTTCAGGGGCTGAAAAGCATGTTTTGGCCGAATATGATAATTTTCATTAAAACTTGATTTCTATCACTTCGAATGATGCCAAATGAATAACTTACTTGAATTGGACCATTTTACACTGTGTCCATTGTAGATTTGTGTCTCCGACAGTTTGTTTGGTTGCAGGGGACATTTTCAGTTTTTATGGCCAAAATGTGCTTTTCAGGGGCTGAAAAGCATGTTTTGGCCGAGTATGATAATTTTCATTAAAACTTGATTTCTATCCATTTGAATGATGCCAAATGAATAACTTACTTGAATTGGACCATTTTACACTATGTCCATTGTAGATTTGTGTCTCTGACAGTTCGTTGAGTTGCAGGGGACATATTCAGTTTTTATGGCCAAAATGTGCTTTTCAGGGGCTGAAAAAGCATGTTTTGGCCGAATATGATAATTTTCATTAAAACTTGATTTCTATCACTTCGAATGATGCCAAATGAATAACTTACTTGAATTGGAACATTTTACACTATGTCCATTGTAGATTTGTGTCTGACAGTTCGTTTGGTTGCAGGGGACATATTAAGTTTTTATGGCCAAAATGTGCTTTTCAGGGGCTGAAAAGCATGTTTTGGCCGAGTATGATAAATTTCATTAAAACTTGATTTCTATCACTTCGAATGATGCCAAATGAATAACTTACTTGAATTGGACCATTTTACACTATGTCCATTGTAGATTTGTGTCTCCGACAGTTCGTTTGGTTGCAGGGGACATTTTCAGTTTTTATGGCCAAAATGTGCTTTTCAGGGGGTGAAAAGCATGTTTTGGCCGAGTATGATAATTTTCATTAAAACTTGATTTCTATCCATTTGAATGATGCCAAATGAATAACTTACTTGAATTGGACCATTTTACACTATGTCCATTGTAGATTTGTGTCTCTGACAGTTCGTTTGGTTGCAGGGGACATATTCAGTTTTTATGGCCAAAATGTGCTTTTCAGGGGCTGAAAAGCAAGTTTTGGCCGAGTTTGATAATTTTCATTAAAACTTAATTTCTATCACTTCGAATGATGCCAAATGAATAACTTACTTGAATTGGACCATTTTACACTATGTCCATTGTAGATTTGTGTCTCCGACAGTTCGTTTGGTTGCAGGGGACATATTAAGTTTTTATGGCCAAAATGTGCTTTTCAGAGGCTGAAAAGCATGTTTTGGCAGAGTATGATAATTTTCATTAAAACTTAATTTCTATCACTTCGAATGATGCCAAATGAATAACTTACTTGAATTGGACCATTTTACACTATGTCCATTGTAGATTTGTGTCTCTGACAGTTCGTTTGGTTGCAGGGGACATATTCAGTTTTTATGGCCAAAATGTGCTTTTCAGGGGCTGAAAAGCATGTTTTGGCCGAATATGATAATTTTCATTAAAACTTGATTTCTATCACTTCGAATGATGCCAAATGAATAACTTACTTGAATTGGACCATTTTACACTGTGTCCATTGTAGATTTGTGTCTCCGACAGTTTGTTTGGTTGCAGGGGACATTTTCAGTTTTTATGGCCAAAATGTGCTTTTCAGGGGCTGAAAAGCATGTTTTGGCCGAGTATGATAATTTTCATTAAAACTTGATTTCTATCCATTTGAATGATGCCAAATGAATAACTTACTTGAATTGGACCATTTTACACTATGTCCATTGTAGATTTGTGTCTCTGACAGTTCGTTGAGTTGCAGGGGACATATTCAGTTTTTATGGCCAAAATGTGCTTTTCAGGGGCTGAAAAAGCATGTTTTGGCCGAATATGATAATTTTCATTAAAACTTGATTTCTATCACTTCGAATGATGCCAAATGAATAACTTACTTGAATTGGAACATTTTACACTATGTCCATTGTAGATTTGTGTCTGACAGTTCGTTTGGTTGCAGGGGACATATTAAGTTTTTATGGCCAAAATGTGCTTTTCAGGGGCTGAAAAGCATGTTTTGGCCGAGTATGATAAATTTCATTAAAACTTGATTTCTATCACTTCGAATGATGCCAAATGAATAACTTACTTGAATTGGACCATTTTACACTATGTCCATTGTAGATTTGTGTCTCCGACAGTTCGTTTGGTTGCAGGGGACATTTTCAGTTTTTATGGCCAAAATGTGCTTTTCAGGGGGTGAAAAGCATGTTTTGGCCGAGTATGATAATTTTCATTAAAACTTGATTTCTATCCATTTGAATGATGCCAAATGAATAACTTACTTGAATTGGACCATTTTACACTATGTCCATTGTAGATTTGTGTCTCTGACAGTTCGTTTGGTTGCAGGGGACATATTCAGTTTTTATGGCCAAAATGTGCTTTTCAGGGGCTGAAAAGCAAGTTTTGGCCGAGTTTGATAATTTTCATTAAAACTTAATTTCTATCACTTCGAATGATGCCAAATGAATAACTTACTTGAATTGGACCATTTTACACTATGTCCATTGTAGATTTGTGTCTCCGACAGTTCGTTTGGTTGCAGGGGACATATTAAGTTTTTATGGCCAAAATGTGCTTTTCAGGGGCTGAAAAGCATGTTTTGGCCGAGTATGATAATTTTCATTAAAACTTGATTTCTATCACTTCGAATGATGCCAAATGAATAACTTACTTGAATTGGACCATTTTACACTATGTCCATTGTAGATTTGTGTCTCTGACAGTTCGTTTGGTTGCAGGGGACATATTCAGTTTTTATGGCCAAAATGTGCTTTTCAGGGGCTGAAAAGCATGTTTTGGCCGAATATGATAATTTTCATTAAAACTTGATTTCTATCACTTCGAATGATGCCAAATGAATAACTTACTTGAATTGGACCATTTTACACTGTGTCCATTGTAGATTTGTGTCTCCGACAGTTTGTTTGGTTGCAGGGGACATTTTCAGTTTTTATGGCCAAAATGTGCTTTTCAGGGGCTGAAAAGCATGTTTTGGCCGAGTATGATAATTTTCATTAAAACTTGATTTCTATCCATTTGAATGATGCCAAATGAATAACTTACTTGAATTGGACCATTTTACACTATGTCCATTGTAGATTTGTGTCTCTGACAGTTCGTTGAGTTGCAGGGGACATATTCAGTTTTTATGGCCAAAATGTGCTTTTCAGGGGCTGAAAAAGCATGTTTTGGCCGAATATGATAATTTTCATTAAAACTTGATTTCTATCACTTCGAATGATGCCAAATGAATAACTTACTTGAATTGGAACATTTTACACTATGTCCATTGTAGATTTGTGTCTCTGACAGTTCGTTTGGTTGCAGGGGACATATTAAGTTTTTATGGCCAAAATGTGCTTTTCAGGGGCTGAAAAGCATGTTTTGGCCGAGTATGATAATTTTCATTAAAACTTGATTTCTATCACTTCGAATGATGCCAAATGAATAACTTACTTGAATTGGACCATTTTACACTATGTCCATTGTAGATTTGTGTCTCCGACAGTTCGTTTGGTTGCAGGGGACATTTTCAGTTTTTATGGCCAAAATGTGCTTTTCCTGGGCTGAAAAGCATGTTTTGGCCGAATATGATAATTTTAATTAAAACTTGATTTTTATCACTGCGAATGATGCCAAATGAATAACTTACTTGAATTGGACCATTTTACACTATGTCCATTGTAGATTTGTGTCTCTGACAGTTCGTTTGGTTGCAGGGGACATATTAAGTTTTTATGGCCAAAATGTGCTTTTCAGGGGCTGAAAAGCATGTTTTGGCCGAATATGATAATTTTCATTAAAACTTGATTTCTATCACTTCGAATGATGCCAAATGAATAACTTACTTGAATTGGACCATTTTACACTATGTCCATTGTAGATTTGTGTCTCCGACAGTTTGTTTGGTTGCAGGGGACATTTTCAGTTTTTATGGCCAAAATGTGCTTTTCAGGGGGTGAAAAGCATGTTTTGGCCGAGTATGATAATTTTCATTAAAACTTGATTTCTATCCATTTGAATGATGCCAAATGAATAACTTACTTGAATTGGACCATTTTACACTATGTCTATTGTAGATTTGTGTCTCTGACAGTTCGTTTGGTTGCAGGGGACATATTCAGTTTTTATGGCCAAAATGTGCTTTTCAGGGGCTGAAAAGCAAGTTTTGGCCGAGTTTGATAATTTTCATTAAAACTTAATTTCTATCACTTCGAATGATGCCAAATGAATAACTTACTTGAATTGGACCATTTTACACTATGTCCATTGTAGATTTGTGTCTCCGACAGTTCGTTTGGTTGCAGGGGACATATTAAGTTTTTATGGCCAAAATGTGCTTTTCAGGGGCTGAAAAGCATGTTTTGGCCGAGTATGATAATTTTCATTAAAACTTGATTTCTATCACTTCGAATGATGCCAAATGAATAACTTACTTGAATTGGACCATTTTACACTATGTCCATTGTAGATTTTTGTCTCCGACAGTTCGTTTGGTTGCAGGGGACATTTTCAGTTTTTATGGCCAAAATGTGCTTTTCAGGGGCTGAAAAGCATGTTTTGGCCGAGTTTGATAATTTTCATTAAAACTTGATTTCTATCACTTCGATTGATGCCAAATGAATAACTTACTTGAATTGGACCATTTTACACTATGTCCATTGTAGATTTGTGTCTCCGACAGTTCGTTTGGTTGCAGGGGACATATTAAGTTTTTATGGCCAAAATGTGCTTTTCAGGGGCTGAAAAGCATGTTTTGGCCGAGTATGATAATTTTCATTAAAACTTAATTTCTATCACTTCGAATGATGCCAAATGAATAACTTACTTGAATTGGACCATTTTACACTATGTCCATTGTAGATTTGTGTCTCTGACAGTTCGTTTGGTTGCAGGGGACATATTCAGTTTTTATGGCCAAAATGTGCTTTTCAGGGGCTGAAAAGCATGTTTTAGCCGAATATGATAATTTTCATTAAAACTTGATTTCTATCACTTCGAATGATGCCAAATGAATAACTTACTTGAATTGGACCATTTTACACTGTGTCCACTGTAGATTTGTGTCTCCGACAGTTTGTTTGGTTGCAGGGGACATTTTCAGTTTTTATGGCCAAAATGTGCTTTTCAGGGGCTGAAAAGCATGTTTTGGCCGAGTATGATAATTTTCATTAAAACTTGATTTCTATCCATTTGAATGATGCCAAATGAATAACTTACTTGAATTGGACCATTTTACACTATGTCCATTGTAGATTTGTGTCTCTGACAGTTCGTTGAGTTGCAGGGGACATATTCAGTTTTTATGGCCAAAATGTGCTTTTCAGGGGCTGAAAAAGCATGTTTTGGCCGAATATGATAATTTTCATTAAAACTTGATTTCTATCACTTCGAATGATGCCAAATGAATAACTTACTTGAATTGGAACATTTTACACTATGTCCATTGTAGATTTGTGTCTCTGACAGTTCGTTTGGTTGCAGGGGACATATTAAGTTTTTATGGCCAAAATGTGCTTTTCAGGGGCTGAAAAGCATGTTTTGGCCGAGTATGATAATTTTCATTAAAACTTGATTTCTATCACTTCGAATGATGCCAAATGAATAACTTACTTGAATTGGACCATTTTACACTATGTCCATTGTAGATTTGTGTCTCCGACAGTTCGTTTGGTTGCAGGGGACATTTTCAGTTTTTATGGCCAAAATGTGCTTTTCAGGGGCTGAAAAGCATGTTTTGGCCGAATATGATAATTTTAATTAAAACTTGATTTCTATCACTTCGAATGATGCCAAATGAATAACTTACTTGAATTGGACCATTTTACACTATGTCCATTGTAGATTTGTGTCTCTGACAGTTCGTTTGGTTGCAGGGGACATATTAAGTTTTTATGGCCAAAATGTGCTTTTCAGGGGCTGAAAAGCATGTTTTGGCCGAATATGATAATTTTCATTAAAACTTGATTTCTATCACTTCGAATGATGCCAAATGAATAACTTACTTGAATTGGACCATTTTACACTATGTCCATTGTAGATTTGTGTCTCCGACAGTTTGTTTGGTTGCAGGGGGCATTTTCAGTTTTTATGGCCAAAATGTGCTTTTCAGGGGGTGAAAAGCATGTTTTGGCCGAGTATGATAATTTTCATTAAAACTTGATTTCTATCCATTTGAATGATGCCAAATGAATAACTTACTTGAATTGGACCATTTTACACTATGTCCATTGTAGATTTGTGTCTCCGACAGTTCGTTTGGTTGCAGGGGACATATTAAGTTTTTATGGCCAAAATGTGCTTTTCAGGGGCTGAAAAGCATGTTTTGGCCGAGTTTGATAATTTTCATTTAAACTTGATTTCTATCACTTCGATTGATGCCAAATGAATAACTTACTTGAATTGGACCATTTTACACTATGTCCATTGTAGATTTGTGTCTCCGACAGTTCGTTTGGTTGCAGGGGACATTTTCAGTTTTTATGGCCAAAATGTGCTTTTCAGAGGCTGAAAAGCATGTTTTGGCCGAGTATGATAATTTACATTAAAACTTAATTTCTATCACTTCGAATGATGCCAAATGAATAACTTACTTGAATTGGACCATTTTACACTATGTCCATTGTAGATTTGTGTCTCTGACAGTTCGTTTGGTTGCAGGGGACATATTAAGTTTTTATGGCCAAAATGTGCTTTTCAGGGGCTGAAAAGCATGTTTTGGCCGAGTATGATAATTTTCATTAAAACTTGATTTCTATCACTTCGAATGATGCCAAATGAATAACTTACTTGAATTGGACCATTTTACACTATGTCCATTGTAGATTTGTGTCTCCGACAGTTCGTTTGGTTGCAGGGGACATATTAAGTTTTTATGGCCAAAATGTGCTTTTCAGAGGCTGAAAAGCATGTTTTGGCAGAGTATGATAATTTTCATTAAAACTTAATTTCTATCACTTCGAATGATGCCAAATGAATAACTTACTTGAATTGGACCATTTTACACTATGTCCATTGTAGATTTGTGTCTCTGACAGTTCGTTTGGTTGCAGGGGACATATTCAGTTTTTATGGCCAAAATGTGCTTTTCAGGGGCTGAAAAGCATGTTTTGGCCGAATATGATAATTTTCATTAAAACTTGATTTCTATCACTTCGAATGATGCCAAATGAATAACTTACTTGAATTGGACCATTTTACACTGTGTCCATTGTAGATTTGTGTCTCCGACAGTTTGTTTGGTTGCAGGGGACATTTTCAGTTTTTATGGCCAAAATGTGCTTTTCAGGGGCTGAAAAGCATGTTTTGGCCGAGTATGATAATTTTCATTAAAACTTGATTTCTATCCATTTGAATGATGCCAAATGAATAACTTACTTGAATTGGACCATTTTACACTATGTCCATTGTAGATTTGTGTCTCTGACAGTTCGTTGAGTTGCAGGGGACATATTCAGTTTTTATGGCCAAAATGTGCTTTTCAGGGGCTGAAAAAGCATGTTTTGGCCGAATATGATAATTTTCATTAAAACTTGATTTCTATCACTTCGAATGATGCCAAATGAATAACTTACTTGAATTGGAACATTTTACACTATGTCCATTGTAGATTTGTGTCTGACAGTTCGTTTGGTTGCAGGGGACATATTAAGTTTTTATGGCCAAAATGTGCTTTTCAGGGGCTGAAAAGCATGTTTTGGCCGAGTATGATAATTTTCATTAAAACTTGATTTCTATCACTTCGAATGATGCCAAATGAATAACTTACTTGAATTGGACCATTTTACACTATGTCCATTGTAGATTTGTGTCTCCGACAGTTCGTTTGGTTGCAGGGGACATTTTCAGTTTTTATGGCCAAAATGTGCTTTTCAGGGGGTGAAAAGCATGTTTTGGCCGAGTATGATAATTTTCATTAAAACTTGATTTCTATCCATTTGAATGATGCCAAATGAATAACTTACTTGAATTGGACCATTTTACACTATGTCCATTGTAGATTTGTGTCTCTGACAGTTCGTTTGGTTGCAGGGGACATATTCAGTTTTTATGGCCAAAATGTGCTTTTCAGGGGCTGAAAAGCAAGTTTTGGCCGAGTTTGATAATTTTCATTAAAACTTAATTTCTATCACTTCGAATGATGCCAAATGAATAACTTACTTGAATTGGACCATTTTACACTATGTCCATTGTAGATTTGTGTCTCCGACAGTTCGTTTGGTTGCAGGGGACATATTAAGTTTTTATGGCCAAAATGTGCTTTTCAGGGGCTGAAAAGCATGTTTTGGCCGAGTATGATAATTTTCATTAAAACTTGATTTCTATCACTTCGAATGATGCCAAATGAATAACTTACTTGAATTGGACCATTTTACACTATGTCCATTGTAGATTTGTGTCTCTGACAGTTCGTTTGGTTGCAGGGGACATATTCAGTTTTTATGGCCAAAATGTGCTTTTCAGGGGCTGAAAAGCATGTTTTGGCCGAATATGATAATTTTCATTAAAACTTGATTTCTATCACTTCGAATGATGCCAAATGAATAACTTACTTGAATTGGACCATTTTACACTGTGTCCATTGTAGATTTGTGTCTCCGACAGTTTGTTTGGTTGCAGGGGACATTTTCAGTTTTTATGGCCAAAATGTGCTTTTCAGGGGCTGAAAAGCATGTTTTGGCCGAGTATGATAATTTTCATTAAAACTTGATTTCTATCCATTTGAATGATGCCAAATGAATAACTTACTTGAATTGGACCATTTTACACTATGTCCATTGTAGATTTGTGTCTCTGACAGTTCGTTGAGTTGCAGGGGACATATTCAGTTTTTATGGCCAAAATGTGCTTTTCAGGGGCTGAAAAAGCATGTTTTGGCCGAATATGATAATTTTCATTAAAACTTGATTTCTATCACTTCGAATGATGCCAAATGAATAACTTACTTGAATTGGAACATTTTACACTATGTCCATTGTAGATTTGTGTCTCTGACAGTTCGTTTGGTTGCAGGGGACATATTAAGTTTTTATGGCCAAAATGTGCTTTTCAGGGGCTGAAAAGCATGTTTTGGCCGAGTATGATAATTTTCATTAAAACTTGATTTCTATCACTTCGAATGATGCCAAATGAATAACTTACTTGAATTGGACCATTTTACACTATGTCCATTGTAGATTTGTGTCTCCGACAGTTCGTTTGGTTGCAGGGGACATTTTCAGTTTTTATGGCCAAAATGTGCTTTTCCTGGGCTGAAAAGCATGTTTTGGCCGAATATGATAATTTTAATTAAAACTTGATTTTTATCACTGCGAATGATGCCAAATGAATAACTTACTTGAATTGGACCATTTTACACTATGTCCATTGTAGATTTGTGTCTCTGACAGTTCGTTTGGTTGCAGGGGACATATTAAGTTTTTATGGCCAAAATGTGCTTTTCAGGGGCTGAAAAGCATGTTTTGGCCGAATATGATAATTTTCATTAAAACTTGATTTCTATCACTTCGAATGATGCCAAATGAATAACTTACTTGAATTGGACCATTTTACACTATGTCCATTGTAGATTTGTGTCTCCGACAGTTTGTTTGGTTGCAGGGGACATTTTCAGTTTTTATGGCCAAAATGTGCTTTTCAGGGGGTGAAAAGCATGTTTTGGCCGAGTATGATAATTTTCATTAAAACTTGATTTCTATCCATTTGAATGATGCCAAATGAATAACTTACTTGAATTGGACCATTTTACACTATGTCTATTGTAGATTTGTGTCTCTGACAGTTCGTTTGGTTGCAGGGGACATATTCAGTTTTTATGGCCAAAATGTGCTTTTCAGGGGCTGAAAAGCAAGTTTTGGCCGAGTTTGATAATTTTCATTAAAACTTAATTTCTATCACTTCGAATGATGCCAAATGAATAACTTACTTGAATTGGACCATTTTACACTATGTCCATTGTAGATTTGTGTCTCCGACAGTTCGTTTGGTTGCAGGGGACATATTAAGTTTTTATGGCCAAAATGTGCTTTTCAGGGGCTGAAAAGCATGTTTTGGCCGAGTATGATAATTTTCATTAAAACTTGATTTCTATCACTTCGAATGATGCCAAATGAATAACTTACTTGAATTGGACCATTTTACACTATGTCCATTGTAGATTTTTGTCTCCGACAGTTCGTTTGGTTGCAGGGGACATTTTCAGTTTTTATGGCCAAAATGTGCTTTTCAGGGGCTGAAAAGCATGTTTTGGCCGAGTTTGATAATTTTCATTAAAACTTGATTTCTATCACTTCGATTGATGCCAAATGAATAACTTACTTGAATTGGACCATTTTACACTATGTCCATTGTAGATTTGTGTCTCCGACAGTTCGTTTGGTTGCAGGGGACATATTAAGTTTTTATGGCCAAAATGTGCTTTTCAGGGGCTGAAAAGCATGTTTTGGCCGAGTATGATAATTTTCATTAAAACTTAATTTCTATCACTTCGAATGATGCCAAATGAATAACTTACTTGAATTGGACCATTTTACACTATGTCCATTGTAGATTTGTGTCTCTGACAGTTCGTTTGGTTGCAGGGGACATATTCAGTTTTTATGGCCAAAATGTGCTTTTCAGGGGCTGAAAAGCATGTTTTAGCCGAATATGATAATTTTCATTAAAACTTGATTTCTATCACTTCGAATGATGCCAAATGAATAACTTACTTGAATTGGACCATTTTACACTGTGTCCATTGTAGATTTGTGTCTCCGACAGTTTGTTTGGTTGCAGGGGACATTTTCAGTTTTTATGGCCAAAATGTGCTTTTCAGGGGCTGAAAAGCATGTTTTGGCCGAGTATGATAATTTTCATTAAAACTTGATTTCTATCCATTTGAATGATGCCAAATGAATAACTTACTTGAATTGGACCATTTTACACTATGTCCATTGTAGATTTGTGTCTCTGACAGTTCGTTGAGTTGCAGGGGACATATTCAGTTTTTATGGCCAAAATGTGCTTTTCAGGGGCTGAAAAAGCATGTTTTGGCCGAATATGATAATTTTCATTAAAACTTGATTTCTATCACTTCGAATGATGCCAAATGAATAACTTACTTGAATTGGAACATTTTACACTATGTCCATTGTAGATTTGTGTCTCTGACAGTTCGTTTGGTTGCAGGGGACATATTAAGTTTTTATGGCCAAAATGTGCTTTTCAGGGGCTGAAAAGCATGTTTTGGCCGAGTATGATAATTTTCATTAAAACTTGATTTCTATCACTTCGAATGATGCCAAATGAATAACTTACTTGAATTGGACCATTTTACACTATGTCCATTGTAGATTTGTGTCTCCGACAGTTCGTTTGGTTGCAGGGGACATTTTCAGTTTTTATGGCCAAAATGTGCTTTTCAGGGGCTGAAAAGCATGTTTTGGCCGAATATGATAATTTTAATTAAAACTTGATTTCTATCACTTCGAATGATGCCAAATGAATAACTTACTTGAATTGGACCATTTTACA
Organism: Stigmatopora argus; assembly: GCF_051989625.1. Taxonomy (NCBI): domain Eukaryota; kingdom Metazoa; phylum Chordata; class Actinopteri; order Syngnathiformes; family Syngnathidae; genus Stigmatopora; species Stigmatopora argus. The sequence continues at coordinate 52,391 of NW_027520062.1, read as the reverse complement.
CTATGTCCATTGTAGATTTGTGTCTCTGACAGTTCGTTTGGTTGCAGGGGACATATTAAGTTTTTATGGCCAAAATGTGCTTTTCAGGGGCTGAAAAGCATGTTTTGGCCGAATATGATAATTTTCATTAAAACTTGATTTCTATCACTTCGAATGATGCCAAATGAATAACTTACTTGAATTGGACCATTTTACACTATGTCCATTGTAGATTTGTGTCTCCGACAGTTTGTTTGGTTGCAGGGGACATTTTCAGTTTTTATGGCCAAAATGTGCTTTTCAGGGGGTGAAAAGCATGTTTTGGCCGAGTATGATAATTTTCATTAAAACTTGATTTCTATCCATTTGAATGATGCCAAATGAATAACTTACTTGAATTGGACCATTTTACACTATGTCCATTGTAGATTTGTGTCTCTGACAGTTCGTTTGGTTGCAGGGGACATATTCAGTTTTTATGGCCAAAATGTGCTTTTCAGGGGCTGAAAAGCAAGTTTTGGCCGAGTTTGATAATTTTCATTAAAACTTAATTTCTATCACTTCGAATGATGCCAAATGAATAACTTACTTGAATTGGACCATTTTACACTATGTCCATTGTAGATTTGTGTCTCCGACAGTTCGTTTGGTTGCAGGGGACATATTAAGTTTTTATGGCCAAAATGTGCTTTTCAGGGGCTGAAAAGCATGTTTTGGCCGAGTATGATAATTTTCATTAAAACTTGATTTCTATCACTTCGAATGATGCCAAATGAATAACTTACTTGAATTGGACCATTTTACACTATGTCCATTGTAGATTTGTGTCTCCGACAGTTCGTTTGGTTGCAGGGGACATTTTCAGTTTTTATGGCCAAAATGTGCTTTTCAGGGGCTGAAAAGCATGTTTTGGCCGAGTTTGATAATTTTCATTAAAACTTGATTTCTATCACTTCGATTGATGCCAAATGAATAACTTACTTGAATTGGACCATTTTACACTATGTCCATTGTAGATTTGTGTCTCCGACAGTTCGTTTGGTTGCAGGGGACATATTAAGTTTTTATGGCCAAAATGTGCTTTTCAGGGGCTGAAAAGCATGTTTTGGCCGAGTATGATAATTTTCATTAAAACTTGATTTCTATCACTTCGAATGATGCCAAATGAATAACTTACTTGAATTGGACCATTTTACACTATGTCCATTGTAGATTTGTGTCTCCGACAGTTCGTTTGGTTGCAGGGGACATTTTCAGTTTTTATGGCCAAAATGTGCTTTTCAGGGGCTGAAAAGCATGTTTTGGCCGAGTTTGATAATTTTCATTTAAACTTGATTTCTATCACTTCGATTGATGCCAAATGAATAACTTACTTGAATTGGACCATTTTACACTATGTCCATTGTAGATTTGTGTCTCCGACAGTTCGTTTGGTTGCAGGGGACATATTAAGTTTTTATGGCCAAAATGTGCTTTTCAGGGGCTGAAAAGCATGTTTTGGCCGAGTATGATAATTTTCATTAAAACTTGATTTCTATCACTTCGAATGATGCCAAATGAATAACTTACTTGAATTGGACCATTTTACACTATGTCCATTGTAGATTTGTGTCTCCGACAGTTCGTTTGGTTGCAGGGGACATTTTCAGTTTTTATGGCCAAAATGTGCTTTTCAGGGGCTGAAAAGCATGTTTTGGCCGAATATGATAATTTTCATTAAAACTTGATTTCTATCACTTCGAATGATGCCAAATGAATAACTTACTTGAATTGGACCATTTTACACTGTGTCCATTGTAGATTTGTGTCTCCGACAGTTTGTTTGGTTGCAGGGGACATTTTCAGTTTTTATGGCCAAAATGTGCTTTTCAGGGGCTGAAAAGCATGTTTTGGCCGAGTATGATAATTTTCATTAAAACTTGATTTCTATCACTTCGAATGATGCCAAATGAATAACTTACTTGAATTGGACCATTTTACACTATGTCCATTGTAGATTTGTGTCTCCGACAGTTCGTTTGGTTGCAGGGGACATTTTCAGTTTTTATGGCCAAAATGTGCTTTTCAGGGGCTGAAAAGCATGTTTTGGCCGAATATGATAATTTTAATTAAAACTTGATTTTTATCACTTCGAATGATGCCAAATGAATAACTTACTTGAATTGGACCATTTTACACTATGTCCATTGTAGATTTGTGTCTCTGACAGTTCGTTTGGTTGCAGGGGACATATTAAGTTTTTATGGCCAAAATGTGCTTTTCAGGGGCTGAAAAGCATGTTTTGGCCGAATATGATAATTTTCATTAAAACTTGATTTCTATCACTTCGAATGATGCCAAATGAATAACTTACTTGAATTGGACCATTTTACACTATGTCCATTGTAGATTTGTGTCTCCGACAGTTTGTTTGGTTGCAGGGGACATTTTCAGTTTTTATGGCCAAAATGTGCTTTTCAGGGGGTGAAAAGCATGTTTTGGCCGAGTATGATAATTTTCATTAAAACTTGATTTCTATCCATTTGAATGATGCCAAATGAATAACTTACTTGAATTGGACCATTTTACACTATGTCCATTGTAGATTTGTGTCTCTGACAGTTCGTTTGGTTGCAGGGGACATATTCAGTTTTTATGGCCAAAATGTGCTTTTCAGGGGCTGAAAAGCAAGTTTTGGCCGAGTTTGATAATTTTCATTAAAACTTAATTTCTATCACTTCGAATGATGCCAAATGAATAACTTACTTGAATTGGACCATTTTACACTATGTCCATTGTAGATTTGTGTCTCCGACAGTTCGTTTGGTTGCAGGGGACATATTAAGTTTTTATGGCCAAAATGTGCTTTTCAGGGGCTGAAAAGCATGTTTTGGCCGAGTATGATAATTTTCATTAAAACTTGATTTCTATCACTTCGAATGATGCCAAATGAATAACTTACTTGAATTGGACCATTTTACACTATGTCCATTGTAGATTTGTGTCTCCGACAGTTCGTTTGGTTGCAGGGGACATTTTCAGTTTTTATGGCCAAAATGTGCTTTTCAGGGGCTGAAAAGCATGTTTTGGCCGAGTTTGATAATTTTCATTAAAACTTGATTTCTATCACTTCGATTGATGCCAAATGAATAACTTACTTGAATTGGACCATTTTACACTATGTCCATTGTAGATTTGTGTCTCCGACAGTTCGTTTGGTTGCAGGGGACATATTAAGTTTTTATGGCCAAAATGTGCTTTTCAGGGGCTGAAAAGCATGTTTTGGCCGAGTATGATAATTTTCATTAAAACTTGATTTCTATCACTTCGAATGATGCCAAATGAATAACTTACTTGAATTGGACCATTTTACACTATGTCCATTGTAGATTTGTGTCTCCGACAGTTCGTTTGGTTGCAGGGGACATTTTCAGTTTTTATGGCCAAAATGTGCTTTTCAGGGGCTGAAAAGCATGTTTTGGCCGAGTTTGATAATTTTCATTTAAACTTGATTTCTATCACTTCGATTGATGCCAAATGAATAACTTACTTGAATTGGACCATTTTACACTATGTCCATTGTAGATTTGTGTCTCCGACAGTTCGTTTGGTTGCAGGGGACATTTTCAGTTTTTATGGCCAAAATGTGCTTTTCAGAGGCTGAAAAGCATGTTTTGGCCGAGTATGATGATTTACATTAAAACTTAATTTCTATCACTTCGAATGATGCCAAATGAATAACTTACTTGAATTGGACCATTTTACACTATGTCCATTGTAGATTTGTGTCTCTGACAGTTCGTTTGGTTGCAGGGGACATATTAAGTTTTTATGGCCAAAATGTGCTTTTCAGGGGCTGAAAAGCATGTTTTGGCCGAGTATGATAATTTTCATTAAAACTTGATTTCTATCACTTCGAATGATGCCAAATGAATAACTTACTTGAATTGGACCATTTTACACTATGTCCATTGTAGATTTGTGTCTCCGACAGTTCGTTTGGTTGCAGGGGACATTTTCAGTTTTTATGGCCAAAATGTGCTTTTCAGGGGCTGAAAAGCATGTTTTGGCCGAATATGATAATTTTCATTAAAACTTGATTTCTATCACTTCGAATGATGCAAAATGAATAACTTACTTGAATTGGACCATTTTACACTATGTCCATTGTAGATTTGTGTCTCCGACAGTTTGTTTGGTTGCAGGGGACATTTTCAGTTTTTATGGCCAAAATGTGCTTTTCAGGGGCTGAAAAGCATGTTTTGGCCGAGTATGATAATTTTCATTAAAACTTGATTTCTATCCATTTGAATGATGCCAAATGAATAACTTACTTGAATTGGACCATTTTACACTATGCCCATTGTAGATTTGTGTCTCTGACAGTTCGTTGAGTTGCAGGGGACATATTCAGTTTTTATGGCCAAAATGTGCTTTTCAGGGGCTGAAAAGCATGTTTTGGCCGAGTATGATAATTTTCATTAAAACTTGATTTCTATCACTTCGATTGATGCCAAATGAATAACTTACTTGAATTGGACCATTTTACACTATGTCCAATGTAGATTTGTGTCTCCGACAGTTCGTTTGGTTGCAGGGGACATATTAAGTTTTTATGGCCAAAATGTGCTTTTCAGGGGCTGAAAAGCATGTTTTGGCCGAGTATGATAATTTTCATTAAAACTTGATTTCTATCACTTCGAATGATGCCAAATGAATAACTTACTTGAATTGGACCATTTTACACTATGTCCATTGTAGATTTGTGTCTCCGACAGTTCGTTTGGTTGCAGGGGACATTTTCAGTTTTTATGGCCAAAATGTGCTTTTCAGGGGCTGAAAAGCATGTTTTGGCCGAGTTTGATAATTTTCATTTAAACTTGATTTCTATCACTTCGATTGATGCCAAATGAATAACTTACTTGAATTGGACCATTTTACACTATGTCCATTGTAGATTTGTGTCTCCGACAGTTCGTTTGGTTGCAGGGGACATTTTCAGTTTTTATGGCCAAAATGTGCTTTTCAGAGGCTGAAAAGCATGTTTTGGCCGAGTATGATAATTTTCATTTAAACTTGATTTCTATCACTTCGATTGATGCCAAATGAATAACTTACTTGAATTGGACCATTTTACACTATGTCCATTGTAGATTTGTGTCTCCGACAGTTCGTTTGGTTGCAGTGGACATTTTCAGTTTTTATGGCCAAAATGTGCTTTTCAGAGGCTGAAAAGCATGTTTTGGCCGAGTATGATAATTTACATTAAAACTTAATTTCTATCACTTCGAATGATGCCAAATGAATAACTTACTTGAATTGGACCATTTTACACTATGTCCATTGTAGATTTGTGTCTCTGACAGTTCGTTTGGTTGCAGGGGACATATTAAGTTTTTATGGCCAAAATGTGCTTTTCAGGGGCTGAAAAGCATGTTTTGGCCGAGTATGATAATTTTCATTAAAACTTGATTTCTATCACTTCGAATGATGCCAAATGAATAACTTACTTGAATTGGACCATTTTACACTATGTCCATTGTAGATTTGTGTCTCCGACAGTTCGTTTGGTTGCAGGGGACATTTTCAGTTTTTATGGCCAAAATGTGCTTTTCAGGGGCTGAAAAGCATGTTTTGGCCGAATATGATAATTTTCATTAAAACTTGATTTCTATCACTTCGAATGATGCAAAATGAATAACTTACTTGAATTGGACCATTTTACACTATGTCCATTGTAGATTTGTGTCTCCGACAGTTTGTTTGGTTGCAGGGGACATATTCAGTTTTTATGGCCGAAATAAGCATGTTTTGGCCGCGTATGATAATTTTCATTAAAACTTGATTTCTATCACTTCGAATGATGCAAAATGAATAACTTACTTGAATTGGACCATTTTACACTATGTCCATTGTAGATTTGTGTCTCCGACAGTTTGTTTGGTTGCAGGGGAAATTTTCAGTTTTTATGGCCAAAATGTGCTTTTCAGGGGCTGAAAAGCATGTTTTGGCCGAGTATGATAATTTTCATTAAAACTTGATTTCTATCCATTTGAATGATGCCAAATGAATAACTTACTTGAATTGGACCATTTTACACTATGTCCAATGTAGATTTGTGTCTCCGACAGTTCGTTTGGTTGCAGGGGACATTTTCAGTTTTTATGGCCAAAATGTGCTTTTCAGGGGCTGAAAAGCATGTTTTGGCCGAATATGATAATTTTAATTAAAACTTGATTTCTATCACTTCGAATGATGCCAAATGAATAACTTACTTGAATTGGACCATTTTACACTATGTCCATTGTAGATTTGTGTCTCTGACAGTTCGTTTGGTTGCAGGGGACATATTAAGTTTTTATGGCCAAAATGTGCTTTTCAGGGGCTGAAAAGCATGTTTTGGCCGAATATGATAATTTTCATTAAAACTTGATTTCTATCACTTCGAATGATGCCAAATGAATAACTTACTTGAATTGGACCATTTTACACTATGTCCATTGTAGATTTGTGTCTCCGACAGTTTGTTTGGTTGCAGGGGACATTTTCAGTTTTTATGGCCAAAATGTGCTTTTCAGGGGGTGAAAAGCATGTTTTGGCCGAGTATGATAATTTTCATTAAAACTTGATTTCTATCCATTTGAATGATGCCAAATGAATAACTTACTTGAATTGGACCATTTTACACTATGTCCATTGTAGATTTGTGTCTCTGACAGTTCGTTTGGTTGCAGGGGACATATTCAGTTTTTATGGCCAAAATGTGCTTTTCAGGGGCTGAAAAGCATGTTTTGGCCGAGTTTGATAATTTTCATTAAAACTTAATTTCTATCACTTCGAATGATGCCAAATGAATAACTTACTTGAATTGGACCATTTTACACTATGTCTATTGTAGATTTGTGTCTCCGACAGTTCGTTTGGTTGCAGGGGACATATTAAGTTTTTATGGCCAAAATGTGCTTTTCAGGGGCTGAAAAGCATGTTTTGGCCGAATATGATAATTTTCATTAAAACTTGATTTCTATCACTTCGAATGATGCCAAATGAATAACTTACTTGAATTGGACCATTTTACACTATGTCCATTGTAGATTTGTGTCTCCGACAGTTTGTTTGGTTGCAGGGGACATTTTCAGTTTTTATGGCCAAAATGTGCTTTTCAGGGGGTGAAAAGCATGTTTTGGCCGAGTATGATAATTTTCATTAAAACTTGATTTCTATCCATTTGAATGATGCCAAATGAATAACTTACTTGAATTGGACCATTTTACACTATGTCCATTGTAGATTTGTGTCTCTGACAGTTCGTTTGGTTGCAGGGGACATATTCAGTTTTTATGGCCAAAATGTGCTTTTCAGGGGCTGAAAAGCATGTTTTGGCCGAGTTTGATAATTTTCATTAAAACTTAATTTCTATCACTTCGAATGATGCCAAATGAATAACTTACTTGAATTGGACCATTTTACACTATGTCTATTGTAGATTTGTGTCTCCGACAGTTCGTTTGGTTGCAGGGGACATATTAAATTTTTATGGCCAAAATGTGCTTTTCAGGGGCTGAAAAGCATGTTTTGGCCGAGTATGATAATTTTCATTAAAACTTGATTTCTATCACTTCGAATGATGCCAAATGAATAACTTACTTGAATTGGACCATTTTACACTATGTCTATTGTAGATTTGTGTCTCCGACAGTTCGTTTGGTTGCAGGGGACATTTTCAGTTTTTATGGCCAAAATGTGCTTTTCAGGGGCTGAAAAGCATGTTTTGGCCGAGTTTGATAATTTTCATTTAAACTTAATTTCTATCACTTCGAATGATGCCAAATGAATAACTTACTTGAATTGGACCATTTTACACTATGTCCATTGTAGATTTGTGTCTCTGACAGTTCGTTTGGTTGCAGGGGACATATTAAGTTTTTATGGCCAAAATGTGCTTTTCAGGGGCTGAAAAGCATGTTTTGGCCGAATATGATAATTTTCATTAAAACTTGATTTCTATCACTTCGAATGATGCCAAATGAATAACTTACTTGAATTGGACCATTTTACACTATGTCCATTGTAGATTTGTGTCTCCGACAGTTCGTTTGGTTGCAGGGGACATATTAAGTTTTTATGGCCAAAATGTGCTTTTCAGGGGCTGAAAAGCATGTTTTGGCCGAGTTTGATAATTTTCATTTAAACTTGATTTCTATCACTTCGATTGATGCCAAATGAATAACTTACTTGAATTGGACCATTTTACACTATGTCCATTGTAGATTTGTGTCTCCGACAGTTCGTTTGGTTGCAGGGGACATTTTCAGTTTTTATGGCCAAAATGTGCTTTTCAGAGGCTGAAAAGCATGTTTTGGCCGAGTATGATAATTTACATTGAAACTTAATTTCTATCACTTCGAATGATGCCAAATGAATAACTTACTTGAATTGGACCATTTTACACTATGTCCATTGTAGATTTGTGTCTCTGACAGTTCGTTTGGTTGCAGGGGACATATTAAGTTTTTATGGCCAAAATGTGCTTTTCAGAGGCTGAAAAGCATGTTTTGGCAGAGTATGATAATTTTCATTAAAACTTAATTTCTATCACTTCGAATGATGCCAAATGAATAACTTACTTGAATTGGACCATTTTACACTATGTCCATTGTAGATTTGTGTCTCTGACAGTTCGTTTGGTTGCAGGGGACATATTCAGTTTTTATGGCCAAAATGTGCTTTTCAGGGGCTGAAAAGCATGTTTTGGCCGAATATGATAATTTTCATTAAAACTTGATTTCTATCACTTCGAATGATGCCAAATGAATAACTTACTTGAATTGGACCATTTTACACTGTGTCCATTGTAGATTTGTGTCTCCGACAGTTTGTTTGGTTGCAGGGGACATTTTCAGTTTTTATGGCCAAAATGTGCTTTTCAGGGGCTGAAAAGCATGTTTTGGCCGAGTATGATAATTTTCATTAAAACTTGATTTCTATCCATTTGAATGATGCCAAATGAATAACTTACTTGAATTGGACCATTTTACACTATGTCCATTGTAGATTTGTGTCTCTGACAGTTCGTTGAGTTGCAGGGGACATATTCAGTTTTTATGGCCAAAATGTGCTTTTCAGGGGCTGAAAAAGCATGTTTTGGCCGAATATGATAATTTTCATTAAAACTTGATTTCTATCACTTCGAATGATGCCAAATGAATAACTTACTTGAATTGGAACATTTTACACTATGTCCATTGTAGATTTGTGTCTCTGACAGTTCGTTTGGTTGCAGGGGACATATTAAGTTTTTATGGCCAAAATGTGCTTTTCAGGGGCTGAAAAGCATGTTTTGGCCGAATATGATAATTTTAATTAAAACTTGATTTCTATCACTTCGAATGATGCCAAATGAATAACTTACTTGAATTGGACCATTTTACACTATGTCCATTGTAGATTTGTGTCTCTGACAGTTCGTTTGGTTGCAGGGGACATATTAAGTTTTTATGGCCAAAATGTGCTTTTCAGGGGCTGAAAAGCATGTTTTGGCCGAGTATGATAATTTTCATTAAAACTTGATTTCTATCCATTTGAATGATGCCAAATGAATAACTTACTTGAATTGGACCATTTTACACTATGTCCATTGTAGATTTGTGTCTCTGACAGTTCGTTTGGTTGCAGGGGACATATTCAGTTTTTATGGCCAAAATGTGCTTTTCAGGGGCTGAAAAGCAAGTTTTGGCCGAGTTTGATAATTTTCATTAAAACTTAATTTCTATCACTTCGAATGATGCCAAATGAATAACTTACTTGAATTGGACCATTTTACACTATGTCCATTGTAGATTTGTGTCTCCGACAGTTCGTTTGGTTGCAGGGGACATATTAAGTTTTTATGGCCAAAATGTGCTTTTCAGGGGCTGAAAAGCATGTTTTGGCCGAGTATGATAATTTTCATTAAAACTTGATTTCTATCACTTCGAATGATGCCAAATGAATAACTTACTTGAATTGGACCATTTTACACTATGTCCATTGTAGATTTGTGTCTCCGACAGTTCGTTTGGTTGCAGGGGACATTTTCAGTTTTTATGGCCAAAATGTGCTTTTCAGGGGCTGAAAAGCATGTTTTGGCCGAGTTTGATAATTTTCATTAAAACTTGATTTCTATCACTTCGATTGATGCCAAATGAATAACTTACTTGAATTGGACCATTTTACACTATGTCCATTGTAGATTTGTGTCTCCGACAGTTCGTTTGGTTGCAGGGGACATATTAAGTTTTTATGGCCAAAATGTGCTTTTCAGGGGCTGAAAAGCATGTTTTGGCCGAGTTTGATAATTTTCATTTAAACTTGATTTCTATCACTTCGATTGATGCCAAATGAATAACTTACTTGAATTGGACCATTTTACACTATGTCCATTGTAGATTTGTGTCTCCGACAGTTCGTTTGGTTGCAGGGGACATTTTCAGTTTTTATGGCCAAAATGTGCTTTTCAGAGGCTGAAAAGCATGTTTTGGCCGAGTATGATAATTTACATTAAAACTTAATTTCTATCACTTCGAATGATGCCAAATGAATAACTTACTTGAATTGGACCATTTTACACTATGTCCATTGTAGATTTGTGTCTCTGACAGTTCGTTTGGTTGCAGGGGACATATTAAGTTTTTATGGCCAAAATGTGCTTTTCAGGGGCTGAAAAGCATGTTTTGGCCGAGTATGATAATTTTCATTAAAACTTGATTTCTATCACTTCGAATGATGCCAAATGAATAACTTACTTGAATTGGACCATTTTACACTATGTCCATTGTAGATTTGTGTCTCCGACAGTTCGTTTGGTTGCAGGGGACATATTAAGTTTTTATGGCCAAAATGTGCTTTTCAGAGGCTGAAAAGCATGTTTTGGCAGAGTATGATAATTTTCATTAAAACTTAATTTCTATCACTTCGAATGATGCCAAATGAATAACTTACTTGAATTGGACCATTTTACACTATGTCCATTGTAGATTTGTGTCTCTGACAGTTCGTTTGGTTGCAGGGGACATATTCAGTTTTTATGGCCAAAATGTGCTTTTCAGGGGCTGAAAAGCATGTTTTGGCCGAATATGATAATTTTCATTAAAACTTGATTTCTATCACTTCGAATGATGCCAAATGAATAACTTACTTGAATTGGACCATTTTACACTGTGTCCATTGTAGATTTGTGTCTCCGACAGTTTGTTTGGTTGCAGGGGACATTTTCAGTTTTTATGGCCAAAATGTGCTTTTCAGGGGCTGAAAAGCATGTTTTGGCCGAGTATGATAATTTTCATTAAAACTTGATTTCTATCCATTTGAATGATGCCAAATGAATAACTTACTTGAATTGGACCATTTTACACTATGTCCATTGTAGATTTGTGTCTCTGACAGTTCGTTGAGTTGCAGGGGACATATTCAGTTTTTATGGCCAAAATGTGCTTTTCAGGGGCTGAAAAAGCATGTTTTGGCCGAATATGATAATTTTCATTAAAACTTGATTTCTATCACTTCGAATGATGCCAAATGAATAACTTACTTGAATTGGAACATTTTACACTATGTCCATTGTAGATTTGTGTCTCTGACAGTTCGTTTGGTTGCAGGGGACATATTAAGTTTTTATGGCCAAAATGTGCTTTTCAGGGGCTGAAAAGCATGTTTTGGCCGAGTATGATAATTTTCATTAAAACTTGATTTCTATCACTTCGAATGATGCCAAATGAATAACTTACTTGAATTGGACCATTTTACACTATGTCCATTGTAGATTTGTGTCTCCGACAGTTCGTTTGGTTGCAGGGGACATTTTCAGTTTTTATGGCCAAAATGTGCTTTTCAGGGGGTGAAAAGCATGTTTTGGCCGAGTATGATAATTTTCATTAAAACTTGATTTCTATCCATTTGAATGATGCCAAATGAATAACTTACTTGAATTGGACCATTTTACACTATGTCCATTGTAGATTTGTGTCTCTGACAGTTCGTTTGGTTGCAGGGGACATATTCAGTTTTTATGGCCAAAATGTGCTTTTCAGGGGCTGAAAAGCAAGTTTTGGCCGAGTTTGATAATTTTCATTAAAACTTAATTTCTATCACTTCGAATGATGCCAAATGAATAACTTACTTGAATTGGACCATTTTACACTATGTCCATTGTAGATTTGTGTCTCCGACAGTTCGTTTGGTTGCAGGGGACATATTAAGTTTTTATGGCCAAAATGTGCTTTTCAGGGGCTGAAAAGCATGTTTTGGCCGAGTATGATAATTTTCATTAAAACTTGATTTCTATCACTTCGAATGATGCCAAATGAATAACTTACTTGAATTGGACCATTTTACACTATGTCCATTGTAGATTTGTGTCTCCGACAGTTCGTTTGGTTGCAGGGGACATTTTCAGTTTTTATGGCCAAAATGTGCTTTTCAGGGGCTGAAAAGCATGTTTTGGCCGAGTATGATAATTTTCATTAAAACTTGATTTCTATCCATTCGAATGATGCCAAATGAATAACTTACTTGAATTGGACCATTTTACACTATGTCTATTGTAGATTTGTGTCTCTGACAGTTCGTTTGGTTGCAGGGGACATATTCAGTTTTTATGGCCAAAATGTGCTTTTCAGGGGCTGAAAAGCACGTTTTGGCAGAGTATGATAATTTTCATTAAAACTTGATTTATATCCATTCGAATGATGCCAAATGAATAACTTACTTGAATTGGACCATTTTACACTATGTCCATTGTAGATTTGTGTCTCTGACAGTTCGTTTGGTTGCAGGGGACATATTCACTTTTTATGGCCAAAATGTGCTTTTCAGGGGCTGAAAAGCATGTTTTGGCCGAGTATGATAATTTTCATTAAAACTTGATTTCTATCCATTCGAATGATGCCAAATGAATAACTTACTTGAATTGGACCATTTTACACTATGTCTATTGTAGATTTGTGTCTCTGACAGTTCGTTTGGTTGCAGGGGACATATTCAGTTTTTATGGCCAAAATGTGCTTTTCAGGGGCTGAAAAGCACGTTTTGGCAGAGTATGATAATTTTCATTAAAACTTGATTTCTATCCATTCGAATGATGCCAAATGAATAACTTACTTGAATTGGACCATTTTACACTATGTCCATTGTAGATTTGTGTCTCTGACAGTTCGTTTGGTTGCAGGGGACATATTCAGTTTTTATGGCCAAAATGTGCTTTTCAGTGGCTGAAAAGCATGTTTTGGCCGAGTATGATAATTTTCATTAAAACTTGATTTCTATCACTTCGAATGATGCCAAATGAATAACTTACTTGAATTGGACCATTTTACACTATGTCCATTGTAGATTTGTGTCTCCGACAGTTCGTTTGGTTGCAGGGGACATTTTCAGTTTTTATTGCCAAAATGTGCTTTTCAGGGGCTGAAAAGCATGTTTTGGCCGAGTATGATGATTTTCATTAAAACTTAATTTCTATCACTTCGAATGATGCCAAATGAATAATTTATTTGAATTGGACCATTTTACACTATGTCCATTGTAGATTTGTGTCTCTGACAGTTCGTTTGGTTGCAGGGGACATATTCAGTTTTTATGGCCAAAATGTGCTTTTCAGGGGCTGAAAAGCATGTTTTGGCCGAGTATGATAATTTTCATCAAAACTTGATTTCTATCACTTCGAATGATGCCAAATGAATAACTTACTTGAATTGGACCATTTTACACTATGTCCATTGTAGATTTGTGTCTCTGACAGTTCGTTTGGTTGCAGGGGACATATTCAGTTTTTATGGCCAAAATGTGCTTTTCAGGGGCTGAAAAGCATGTTTTGGCCGAGTATGATAATTTTCATTAAAACTTGATTTCTATCACTTCGAATGATGCCAAATGAATAACTTACTTGAATTGGACCATTTTACACTATGTCCATTGTAGATTTGTGTCTCCGACAGTTCGTTTGGTTGCAGGGGACATTTTCAGTTTGTATTGCCAAAATGTGCTTTTCAGAGGCTGAAAAGCATGTTTTGGCCGAGATTGATGATTTTCATTAAAACTTAATTTCTATCACTTTGAATGATGCCAAATGAATAACTTACTTGAATTGGACCATTTTACACTATGTCCATTGTAGATTTGTGTCTCTGACAGTTCGTTTGGTTGCAGGGGACATATTCAGTTTTTATGGCCAAAATGTGCTTTTCAGGGGCTGAAAAGCATGTTTTGGCCAAATATGATAATTTTCATTAAAACTTGATTTCTATCCATTCGAATGATGCCAAATGAATAACTTACTTGAATTGGACCATTTTACACTATGTCCATTGTAGATTTGTGTCTCTGACAGTTCGTTTGGTTGCAGGGGACATATTCAGTTTTTATGGCCAAAATGTGCTTTTCAGGGGCTGAAAAGCATGTTTTGGCCGAGTATGATAATTTTCATTAAAACTTGATTTCTATCACTTCGAATGATGCCAAATGAATAATTTATTTGAATTGGACCATTTTACACTTTGTCCATTGTAGATTTGTGTCTCGGACAGTTCGTTTGGTTCCAGGGGACATATTCAGTTTTTATGGCCAAAATGTGCTTTTCAGGGGCTGAAAAGCATGTTTTGGCCGAGTATGATAATTTTCATTAAAACTTGATTTCTATCCATTCAAATGATGCCAAATGAATAACTTACTTGAATTGGAGCATTTTACACTATGTCCATTGTAGATTTGTGTCTCTGACAGTTCGTTTGGTTGCAGGGGACATATTCAGTTTTTATGGCCAAAATGTGCTTTTCAGGGGCTGAAAAGCACGTTTTGGCAGAGTATGATAATTTTCATTAAAACTTGATTTCTATCCATTCGAATGATGCCAAATGAATAACTTACTTGAATTGGACCATTTTACACTATGTCCATTGTAGATTTGTGTCTCTGACAGTTCGTTTGGTTGCAGGGGACATATTAAGTTTTTATGGCCAAAATGTGCTTTTCAGGGGCTGAAAAGCATGTTTTGGCCGAGTATGATAATTTTCATTAAAACTTGATTTCTATCCATTCGAATGATGCCAAATGAATAACTTACTTGAATTGGACCATTTTACACTATGTCCATTGTAGATTTGTGTCTCTGACAGTTCGTTTGGTTGCAGGGGACATATTCCGTATTTATGGCCAAAATGTGCTTTTCAGGGGCTGAAAAGCATGTTTTGGCCGAGTATGATAATTTTCATTAAAACTTGATTTCTATCCATTCGAATGATGCCAAATGAATAACTTACTTGAATTGGACCATTTTACACTATGTCTATTGTAGATTTGTGTCTCTGACAGTTCGTTTGGTTGCAGGGGACATATTCAGTTTTTATGGCCAAAATGTGCTTTTCAGGGGCTGAAAAGCACGTTTTGGCAGAGTATGATAATTTTCATTAAAACTTGATTTCTATCCATTCGAATGATGCCAAATGAATAACTTACTTGAATTGGACCATTTTACACTATGTCCATTGTAGATTTGTGTCTCGGACAGTTCGTTTGGTTCCAGGGGACATATTCAGTTTTTATGGCCAAAATGTGCTTTTCAGGGGCTGAAAAGCATGTTTTGGCCGAGTATGATAATTTTCATTAAAACTTGATTTCTATCCATTCGAATGATGCCAAATGAATAACTTACTTGAATTGGACCATTTTACACTATGTCCATTGTAGATTTGTGTCTCTGACAGTTCGTTTGGTTGCAGGGGACATATTCAGCTTTTATGGCCAAAATGTGCTTTTCAGGGGCTGAAAAGCACGTTTTGGCAGAGTATGATAATTTTCATTACAACTTGATTTCTATCCATTCGAATGATGCCAAATGAATAACTTACTTGAATTGGACCATTTTACACTATGTCCATTGTAGATTTGTGTCTCTGACAGTTCGTTTGGTTGCAGGGGACATATTCAGTTTTTATGGCCAAAATGTGCTTTTCAGGGGCTGAAAAGCATGTTTTGGCGGAGTATGATAATTTTCATTAAAACTTGATTTCTATCCATTCGAATGATGCCAAATGAATAACTTACTTGAATTGGACCATTTTACACTATGTCTATTGTAGATTTTTGTCTCTGACAGTTCGTTTGGTTGCAGGGGACATATTCAGTTTTTATGGCCAAAATAAGCATGTTTTGGCCGCGTATGATAATTTTCATTAAAACTTGATTTCTATCACTTCGAATGATTCTAAATGAATAACTTACTTGAATTGGACCATTTTACACTATGTCCATTGTAGATTTGTGTCTCCGACAGTTCGTTTGGTTGCAGGGGACATTTTCAGTTTTTATGGCCAAAATGTGCTTTTCAGGGGCTGAAAAGCATGTTTTGGCCGAATATGATAATTTTCATTAAAACTTGATTTCTATCACTTCGAATGAGGCAAAATGAATAACTTACTTGAATTGGACCATTTTACACTATGTCCATTGTAGATTTGTGTCTCCGACAGTTTGTTTGGTTGCAGGGGACATTTTCAGTTTTTATGGCCAAAATGTGCTTTTCAGGGGCTGAAAAGCATGTTTTGGCCGAGTATGATAATTTTCATTAAAACTTGATTTCTATCCATTTGAATGATGCCAAATGAATAACTTACTTGAATTGGACCATTTTACACTATGTCCAATGTAGATTTGTGTCTCCGACAGTTCGTTTGGTTGCAGGGGACATTTTCAGTTTTTATGGCCAAAATGTGCTTTTCAGGGGCTGAAAAGCATGTTTTGGCCGAATATGATAATTTTAATTAAAACTTGATTTCTATCACTTCGAATGATGCCAAATGAATAACTTACTTGAATTGGACCATTTTACACTATGTCCATTGTAGATTTGTGTCTCTGACAGTTCGTTTGGTTGCAGGGGACATATTAAGTTTTTATGGCCAAAATGTGCTTTTCAGGGGCTGAAAAGCATGTTTTGGCCGAATATGATAATTTTCATTAAAACTTGATTTCTATCACTTCGAATGATGCCAAATGAATAACTTACTTGAATTGGACCATTTTACACTATGTCCATTGTAGATTTGTGTCTCCGACAGTTTGTTTGGTTGCAGGGGAAATTTTCAGTTTTTATGGCCAAAATGTGCTTTTCAGGGGGTGAAAAGCATGTTTTGGCCGAGTATGATAATTTTCATTAAAACTTGATTTCTATCCATTTGAATGATGCCAAATGAATAACTTACTTGAATTGGACCATTTTACACTATGTCCATTGTAGATTTGTGTCTCTGACAGTTCGTTTGGTTGCAGGGGACATATTCAGTTTTTATGGCCAAAATGTGCTTTTCAGGGGCTGAAAAGCATGTTTTGGCCGAGTTTGATAATTTTCATTAAAACTTAATTTCTATCACTTCGAATGATGCCAAATGAATAACTTACTTGAATTGGACCATTTTACACTATGTCTATTGTAGATTTGTGTCTCCGACAGTTCGTTTGGTTCCAGGGGACATATTAAGTTTTTATGGCCAAAATGTGCTTTTCAGGGGCTGAAAAGCATGTTTTGGCCGAGTATGATAATTTTCATTAAAACTTGATTTCTATCACTTCGAATGATGCCAAATGAATAACTTACTTGAATTGGACCATTTTACACTATGTCTATTGTAGATTTGTGTCTCCGACAGTTCGTTTGGTTCCAGGGGACATATTAAGTTTTTATGGCCAAAATGTGCTTTTCAGAGGCTGAAAAGCATGTTTTGGCAGAGTATGATAATTTTCATTAAAACTTGATTTCTATCACTTCGAATGATGCCAAATGAATAACTTACTTGAATTGGACCATTTTACACTATGTCCATTGTAGATTTGTGTCTCCGACAGTTCGTTTGGTTGCAGGGGACATTTTCAGTTTTTATGGCCAAAATGTGCTTTTCAGGGGCTGAAAAGCATGTTTTGGCCGAGTTTGATAATTTTCATTAAAACTTGATTTCTATCACTTCGATTGATGCCAAATGAATAACTTACTTGAATTGGACCATTTTACACTATGTCCATTGTAGATTTGTGTCTCCGACAGTTCGTTTGGTTGCAGGGGACATATTAAGTTTTTATGGCCAAAATGTGCTTTTCAGGGGCTGAAAAGCATGTTTTGGCCGAGTATGATAATTTTCATTAAAACTTAATTTCTATCACTTCGAATGATGCCAAATGAATAACTTACTTGAATTGGACCATTTTACACTATGTCCATTGTAGATTTGTGTCTCTGACAGTTCGTTTGGTTGCAGGGGACATATTCAGTTTTTATGGCCAAAATGTGCTTTTCAGGGGCTGAAAAGCATGTTTTGGCCGAATATGATAATTTTCATTAAAACTTGATTTCTATCACTTCGAATGATGCCAAATGAATAACTTACTTGAATTGGACCATTTTACACTGTGTCCATTGTAGATTTGTGTCTCCGACAGTTTGTTTGGTTGCAGGGGACATTTTCAGTTTTTATGGCCAAAATGTGCTTTTCAGGGGCTGAAAAGCATGTTTTGGCCGAGTATGATAATTTTCATTAAAACTTGATTTCTATCCATTTGAATGATGCCAAATGAATAACTTACTTGAATTGGACCATTTTACACTATGTCCATTGTAGATTTGTGTCTCTGACAGTTCGTTGAGTTGCAGGGGACATATTCAGTTTTTATGGCCAAAATGTGCTTTTCAGGGGCTGAAAAAGCATGTTTTGGCCGAATATGATAATTTTCATTAAAACTTGATTTCTATCACTTCGAATGATGCCAAATGAATAACTTACTTGAATTGGACCATTTTACACTATGTCCATTGTAGATTTGTGTCTCCGACAGTTCGTTTGGTTGCAGGGGACATTTTCAGTTTTTATGGCCAAAATGTGCTTTTCAGGGGCTGAAAAGCATGTTTTGGCCGAATATGATAATTTTAATTAAAACTTGATTTCTATCACTTCGAATGATGCCAAATGAATAACTTACTTGAATTGGACCATTTTACACTATGTCCATTGTAGATTTGTGTCTCTGACAGTTCGTTTGGTTGCAGGGGACATATTAAGTTTTTATGGCCAAAATGTGCTTTTCAGGGGCTGAAAAGCATGTTTTGGCCGAATATGATAATTTTCATTAAAACTTGATTTCTATCACTTCGAATGATGCCAAATGAATAACTTACTTGAATTGGACCATTTTACACTATGTCCATTGTAGATTTGTGTCTCCGACAGTTTGTTTGGTTGCAGGGGACATTTTCAGTTTTTATGGCCAAAATGTGCTTTTCAGGGGGTGAAAAGCATGTTTTGGCCGAGTATGATAATTTTCATTAAAACTTGATTTCTATCCATTTGAATGATGCCAAATGAATAACTTACTTGAATTGGACCATTTTACACTATGTCCATTGTAGATTTGTGTCTCTGACAGTTCGTTTGGTTGCAGGGGACATATTCAGTTTTTATGGCCAAAATGTGCTTTTCAGGGGCTGAAAAGCAAGTTTTGGCCGAGTTTGATAATTTTCATTAAAACTTAATTTCTATCACTTCGAATGATGCCAAATGAATAACTTACTTGAATTGGACCATTTTACACTATGTCCATTGTAGATTTGTGTCTCCGACAGTTCGTTTGGTTGCAGGGGACATATTAAGTTTTTATGGCCAAAATGTGCTTTTCAGGGGCTGAAAAGCATGTTTTGGCCGAGTATGATAATTTTCATTAAAACTTGATTTCTATCACTTCGAATGATGCCAAATGAATAACTTACTTGAATTGGACCATTTTACACTATGTCCATTGTAGATTTGTGTCTCCGACAGTTCGTTTGGTTGCAGGGGACATTTTCAGTTTTTATGGCCAAAATGTGCTTTTCAGGGGCTGAAAAGCATGTTTTGGCCGAGTTTGATAATTTTCATTAAAACTTGATTTCTATCACTTCGATTGATGCCAAATGAATAACTTACTTGAATTGGACCATTTTACACTATGTCCATTGTAGATTTGTGTCTCCGACAGTTCGTTTGGTTGCAGGGGACATATTAAGTTTTTATGGCCAAAATGTGCTTTTCAGGGGCTGAAAAGCATGTTTTGGCCGAGTATGATAATTTTCATTAAAACTTGATTTCTATCACTTCGAATGATGCCAAATGAATAACTTACTTGAATTGGACCATTTTACACTATGTCCATTGTAGATTTGTGTCTCCGACAGTTCGTTTGGTTGCAGGGGACATTTTCAGTTTTTATGGCCAAAATGTGCTTTTCAGGGGCTGAAAAGCATGTTTTGGCCGAGTTTGATAATTTTCATTTAAACTTGATTTCTATCACTTCGATTGATGCCAAATGAATAACTTACTTGAATTGGACCATTTTACACTATGTCCATTGTAGATTTGTGTCTCCGACAGTTCGTTTGGTTGCAGGGGACATTTTCAGTTTTTATGGCCAAAATGTGCTTTTCAGAGGCTGAAAAGCATGTTTTGGCCGAGTATGATGATTTACATTAAAACTTAATTTCTATCACTTCGAATGATGCCAAATGAATAACTTACTTGAATTGGACCATTTTACACTATGTCCATTGTAGATTTGTGTCTCTGACAGTTCGTTTGGTTGCAGGGGACATATTAAGTTTTTATGGCCAAAATGTGCTTTTCAGGGGCTGAAAAGCATGTTTTGGCCGAATATGATAATTTTCATTAAAACTTGATTTCTATCACTTCGAATGATGCAAAATGAATAACTTACTTGAATTGGACCATTTTACACTATGTCCATTGTAGATTTGTGTCTCCGACAGTTTGTTTGGTTGCAGGGGACATTTTCAGTTTTTATGGCCAAAATGTGCTTTTCAGGGGCTGAAAAGCATGTTTTGGCCGAGTATGATAATTTTCATTACAACTTGATTTCTATCCATTCGAATGATGCCAAATGAATAACTTACTTGAATTGGACCATTTTACACTATGTCCATTGTAGATTTGTGTCTCTGACAGTTCGTTTGGTTGCAGGGGACATATTCAGTTTTTATGGCCAAAATGTGCTTTTCAGGGGCTGAAAAGCATGTTTTGGCCGAGTATGATAATTTTCATTAAAACTTGATTTCTATCCATTCGAATGATGCCAAATGAATAACTTACTTGAATTGGACCATTTTACACTATGTCTATTGTAGATTTTTGTCTCTGACAGTTCGTTTGGTTGCAGGGGACATATTCAGTTTTTATGGCCAAAATAAGCATGTTTTGGCCGCGTATGATAATTTTCATTAAAACTTGATTTCTATCACTTCGAATGATTCTAAATGAATAACTTACTTGAATTGGACCATTTTACACTATGTCCATTGTAGATTTGTGTCTCCGACAGTTCGTTTGGTTGCAGGGGACATTTTCAGTTTTTATGGCCAAAATGTGCTTTTCAGGGGCTGAAAAGCATGTTTTGGCCGAATATGATAATTTTCATTAAAACTTGATTTCTATCACTTCGAATGAGGCAAAATGAATAACTTACTTGAATTGGACCATTTTACACTATGTCCATTGTAGATTTGTGTCTCCGACAGTTTGTTTGGTTGCAGGGGACATTTTCAGTTTTTATGGCCAAAATGTGCTTTTCAGGGGGTGAAAAGCATGTTTTGGCCGAGTATGATAATTTTCATTAAAACTTGATTTCTATCCATTTGAATGATGCCAAATGAATAACTTACTTGAATTGGACCATTTTACACTATGTCCATTGTAGATTTGTGTCTCTGACAGTTCGTTTGGTTGCAGGGGACATATTCAGTTTTTATGGCCAAAATGTGCTTTTCAGGGGCTGAAAAGCATGTTTTGGCCGAGTTTGATAATTTTCATTAAAACTTAATTTCTATCACTTCGAATGATGCCAAATGAATAACTTACTTGAATTGGACCATTTTACACTATGTCTATTGTAGATTTGTGTCTCCGACAGTTCGTTTGGTTCCAGGGGACATATTAAGTTTTTATGGCCAAAATGTGCTTTTCAGGGGCTGAAAAGCATGTTTTGGCCGAGTATGATAATTTTCATTAAAACTTGATTTCTATCACTTCGAATGATGCCAAATGAATAACTTACTTGAATTGGACCATTTTACACTATGTCTATTGTAGATTTGTGTCTCCGACAGTTCGTTTGGTTCCAGGGGACATATTAAGTTTTTATGGCCAAAATGTGCTTTTCAGAGGCTGAAAAGCATGTTTTGGCAGAGTATGATAATTTTCATTAAAACTTGATTTCTATCACTTCGAATGATGCCAAATGAATAACTTACTTGAATTGGACCATTTTACACTATGTCCATTGTAGATTTGTGTCTCCGACAGTTCGTTTGGTTGCAGGGGACATTTTCAGTTTTTATGGCCAAAATGTGCTTTTCAGGGGCTGAAAAGCATGTTTTGGCCGAGTTTGATAATTTTCATTAAAACTTGATTTCTATCACTTCGATTGATGCCAAATGAATAACTTACTTGAATTGGACCATTTTACACTATGTCCATTGTAGATTTGTGTCTCCGACAGTTCGTTTGGTTGCAGGGGACATATTAAGTTTTTATGGCCAAAATGTGCTTTTCAGGGGCTGAAAAGCATGTTTTGGCCGAGTATGATAATTTTCATTAAAACTTAATTTCTATCACTTCGAATGATGCCAAATGAATAACTTACTTGAATTGGACCATTTTACACTATGTCCATTGTAGATTTGTGTCTCTGACAGTTCGTTTGGTTGCAGGGGACATATTCAGTTTTTATGGCCAAAATGTGCTTTTCAGGGGCTGAAAAGCATGTTTTGGCCGAATATGATAATTTTCATTAAAACTTGATTTCTATCACTTCGAATGATGCCAAATGAATAACTTACTTGAATTGGACCATTTTACACTGTGTCCATTGTAGATTTGTGTCTCCGACAGTTTGTTTGGTTGCAGGGGACATTTTCAGTTTTTATGGCCAAAATGTGCTTTTCAGGGGCTGAAAAGCATGTTTTGGCCGAGTATGATAATTTTCATTAAAACTTGATTTCTATCCATTTGAATGATGCCAAATGAATAACTTACTTGAATTGGACCATTTTACACTATGTCCATTGTAGATTTGTGTCTCTGACAGTTCGTTGAGTTGCAGGGGACATATTCAGTTTTTATGGCCAAAATGTGCTTTTCAGGGGCTGAAAAAGCATGTTTTGGCCGAATATGATAATTTTCATTAAAACTTGATTTCTATCACTTCGAATGATGCCAAATGAATAACTTACTTGAATTGGACCATTTTACACTATGTCCATTGTAGATTTGTGTCTCCGACAGTTCGTTTGGTTGCAGGGGACATTTTCAGTTTTTATGGCCAAAATGTGCTTTTCAGGGGCTGAAAAGCATGTTTTGGCCGAATATGATAATTTTAATTAAAACTTGATTTCTATCACTTCGAATGATGCCAAATGAATAACTTACTTGAATTGGACCATTTTACACTATGTCCATTGTAGATTTGTGTCTCTGACAGTTCGTTTGGTTGCAGGGGACATATTAAGTTTTTATGGCCAAAATGTGCTTTTCAGGGGCTGAAAAGCATGTTTTGGCCGAATATGATAATTTTCATTAAAACTTGATTTCTATCACTTCGAATGATGCCAAATGAATAACTTACTTGAATTGGACCATTTTACACTATGTCCATTGTAGATTTGTGTCTCCGACAGTTTGTTTGGTTGCAGGGGACATTTTCAGTTTTTATGGCCAAAATGTGCTTTTCAGGGGGTGAAAAGCATGTTTTGGCCGAGTATGATAATTTTCATTAAAACTTGATTTCTATCCATTTGAATGATGCCAAATGAATAACTTACTTGAATTGGACCATTTTACACTATGTCCATTGTAGATTTGTGTCTCCGACAGTTCGTTTGGTTGCAGGGGACATATTAAGTTTTTATGGCCAAAATGTGCTTTTCAGGGGCTGAAAAGCATGTTTTGGCCGAGTATGATAATTTTCATTAAAACTTAATTTCTATCACTTCGAATGATGCCAAATGAATAACTTACTTGAATTGGACCATTTTACACTATGTCCATTGTAGATTTGTGTCTCTGACAGTTCGTTTGGTTGCAGGGGACATATTCAGTTTTTATGGCCAAAATGTGCTTTTCAGGGGCTGAAAAGCATGTTTTGGCCGAATATGATAATTTTCATTAAAACTTGATTTCTATCACTTCGAATGATGCCAAATGAATAACTTACTTGAATTGGACCATTTTACACTGTGTCCATTGTAGATTTGTGTCTCCGACAGTTTGTTTGGTTGCAGGGGACATTTTCAGTTTTTATGGCCAAAATGTGCTTTTCAGGGGCTGAAAAGCATGTTTTGGCCGAGTATGATAATTTTCATTAAAACTTGATTTCTATCCATTTGAATGATGCCAAATGAATAACTTACTTGAATTGGACCATTTTACACTATGTCCATTGTAGATTTGTGTCTCTGACAGTTCGTTGAGTTGCAGGGGACATATTCAGTTTTTATGGCCAAAATGTGCTTTTCAGGGGCTGAAAAAGCATGTTTTGGCCGAATATGATAATTTTCATTAAAACTTGATTTCTATCACTTCGAATGATGCCAAATGAATAACTTACTTGAATTGGACCATTTTACACTATGTCCATTGTAGATTTGTGTCTCCGACAGTTCGTTTGGTTGCAGGGGACATTTTCAGTTTTTATGGCCAAAATGTGCTTTTCAGGGGCTGAAAAGCATGTTTTGGCCGAATATGATAATTTTAATTAAAACTTGATTTCTATCACTTCGAATGATGCCAAATGAATAACTTACTTGAATTGGACCATTTTACACTATGTCCATTGTAGATTTGTGTCTCTGACAGTTCGTTTGGTTGCAGGGGACATATTAAGTTTTTATGGCCAAAATGTGCTTTTCAGGGGCTGAAAAGCATGTTTTGGCCGAATATGATAATTTTCATTAAAACTTGATTTCTATCACTTCGAATGATGCCAAATGAATAACTTACTTGAATTGGACCATTTTACACTATGTCCATTGTAGATTTGTGTCTCCGACAGTTTGTTTGGTTGCAGGGGACATTTTCAGTTTTTATGGCCAAAATGTGCTTTTCAGGGGGTGAAAAGCATGTTTTGGCCGAGTATGATAATTTTCATTAAAACTTGATTTCTATCCATTTGAATGATGCCAAATGAATAACTTACTTGAATTGGACCATTTTACACTATGTCCATTGTAGATTTGTGTCTCTGACAGTTCGTTTGGTTGCAGGGGACATATTCAGTTTTTATGGCCAAAATGTGCTTTTCAGGGGCTGAAAAGCAAGTTTTGGCCGAGTTTGATAATTTTCATTAAAACTTAATTTCTATCACTTCGAATGATGCCAAATGAATAACTTACTTGAATTGGACCATTTTACACTATGTCCATTGTAGATTTGTGTCTCCGACAGTTCGTTTGGTTGCAGGGGACATATTAAGTTTTTATGGCCAAAATGTGCTTTTCAGGGGCTGAAAAGCATGTTTTGGCCGAGTATGATAATTTTCATTAAAACTTGATTTCTATCACTTCGAATGATGCCAAATGAATAACTTACTTGAATTGGACCATTTTACACTATGTCCATTGTAGATTTGTGTCTCCGACAGTTCGTTTGGTTGCAGGGGACATTTTCAGTTTTTATGGCCAAAATGTGCTTTTCAGGGGCTGAAAAGCATGTTTTGGCCGAGTTTGATAATTTTCATTAAAACTTGATTTCTATCACTTCGATTGATGCCAAATGAATAACTTACTTGAATTGGACCATTTTACACTATGTCCATTGTAGATTTGTGTCTCCGACAGTTCGTTTGGTTGCAGGGGACATATTAAGTTTTTATGGCCAAAATGTGCTTTTCAGGGGCTGAAAAGCATGTTTTGGCCGAGTATGATAATTTTCATTAAAACTTGATTTCTATCACTTCGAATGATGCCAAATGAATAACTTACTTGAATTGGACCATTTTACACTATGTCCATTGTAGATTTGTGTCTCCGACAGTTCGTTTGGTTGCAGGGGACATTTTCAGTTTTTATGGCCAAAATGTGCTTTTCAGGGGCTGAAAAGCATGTTTTGGCCGAGTTTGATAATTTTCATTTAAACTTGATTTCTATCACTTCGATTGATGCCAAATGAATAACTTACTTGAATTGGACCATTTTACACTATGTCCATTGTAGATTTGTGTCTCCGACAGTTCGTTTGGTTGCAGGGGACATTTTCAGTTTTTATGGCCAAAATGTGCTTTTCAGAGGCTGAAAAGCATGTTTTGGCCGAGTATGATGATTTACATTAAAACTTAATTTCTATCACTTCGAATGATGCCAAATGAATAACTTACTTGAATTGGACCATTTTACACTATGTCCATTGTAGATTTGTGTCTCTGACAGTTCGTTTGGTTGCAGGGGACATATTAAGTTTTTATGGCCAAAATGTGCTTTTCAGGGGCTGAAAAGCATGTTTTGGCCGAGTATGATAATTTTCATTACAACTTGATTTCTATCCATTCGAATGATGCCAAATGAATAACTTACTTGAATTGGACCATTTTACACTATGTCCATTGTAGATTTGTGTCTCTGACAGTTCGTTTGGTTGCAGGGGACATATTCAGTTTTTATGGCCAAAATGTGCTTTTCAGGGGCTGAAAAGCATGTTTTGGCCGAGTATGATAATTTTCATTAAAACTTGATTTCTATCCATTCGAATGATGCCAAATGAATAACTTACTTGAATTGGACCATTTTACACTATGTCTATTGTAGATTTTTGTCTCTGACAGTTCGTTTGGTTGCAGGGGACATATTCAGTTTTTATGGCCAAAATAAGCATGTTTTGGCCGCGTATGATAATTTTCATTAAAACTTGATTTCTATCACTTCGAATGATTCTAAATGAATAACTTACTTGAATTGGACCATTTTACACTATGTCCATTGTAGATTTGTGTCTCCGACAGTTCGTTTGGTTGCAGGGGACATTTTCAGTTTTTATGGCCAAAATGTGCTTTTCAGGGGCTGAAAAGCATGTTTTGGCCGAATATGATAATTTTCATTAAAACTTGATTTCTATCACTTCGAATGAGGCAAAATGAATAACTTACTTGAATTGGACCATTTTACACTATGTCCATTGTAGATTTGTGTCTCCGACAGTTTGTTTGGTTGCAGGGGACATTTTCAGTTTTTATGGCCAAAATGTGCTTTTCAGGGGGTGAAAAGCATGTTTTGGCCGAGTATGATAATTTTCATTAAAACTTGATTTCTATCCATTTGAATGATGCCAAATGAATAACTTACTTGAATTGGACCATTTTACACTATGTCCATTGTAGATTTGTGTCTCTGACAGTTCGTTTGGTTGCAGGGGACATATTCAGTTTTTATGGCCAAAATGTGCTTTTCAGGGGCTGAAAAGCATGTTTTGGCCGAGTTTGATAATTTTCATTAAAACTTAATTTCTATCACTTCGAATGATGCCAAATGAATAACTTACTTGAATTGGACCATTTTACACTATGTCTATTGTAGATTTGTGTCTCCGACAGTTCGTTTGGTTCCAGGGGACATATTAAGTTTTTATGGCCAAAATGTGCTTTTCAGGGGCTGAAAAGCATGTTTTGGCCGAGTATGATAATTTTCATTAAAACTTGATTTCTATCACTTCGAATGATGCCAAATGAATAACTTACTTGAATTGGACCATTTTACACTATGTCTATTGTAGATTTGTGTCTCCGACAGTTCGTTTGGTTCCAGGGGACATATTAAGTTTTTATGGCCAAAATGTGCTTTTCAGAGGCTGAAAAGCATGTTTTGGCAGAGTATGATAATTTTCATTAAAACTTGATTTCTATCACTTCGAATGATGCCAAATGAATAACTTACTTGAATTGGACCATTTTACACTATGTCCATTGTAGATTTGTGTCTCCGACAGTTCGTTTGGTTGCAGGGGACATTTTCAGTTTTTATGGCCAAAATGTGCTTTTCAGGGGCTGAAAAGCATGTTTTGGCCGAGTTTGATAATTTTCATTAAAACTTGATTTCTATCACTTCGATTGATGCCAAATGAATAACTTACTTGAATTGGACCATTTTACACTATGTCCATTGTAGATTTGTGTCTCCGACAGTTCGTTTGGTTGCAGGGGACATATTAAGTTTTTATGGCCAAAATGTGCTTTTCAGGGGCTGAAAAGCATGTTTTGGCCGAGTATGATAATTTTCATTAAAACTTAATTTCTATCACTTCGAATGATGCCAAATGAATAACTTACTTGAATTGGACCATTTTACACTATGTCCATTGTAGATTTGTGTCTCTGACAGTTCGTTTGGTTGCAGGGGACATATTCAGTTTTTATGGCCAAAATGTGCTTTTCAGGGGCTGAAAAGCATGTTTTGGCCGAATATGATAATTTTCATTAAAACTTGATTTCTATCACTTCGAATGATGCCAAATGAATAACTTACTTGAATTGGACCATTTTACACTGTGTCCATTGTAGATTTGTGTCTCCGACAGTTTGTTTGGTTGCAGGGGACATTTTCAGTTTTTATGGCCAAAATGTGCTTTTCAGGGGCTGAAAAGCATGTTTTGGCCGAGTATGATAATTTTCATTAAAACTTGATTTCTATCCATTTGAATGATGCCAAATGAATAACTTACTTGAATTGGACCATTTTACACTATGTCCATTGTAGATTTGTGTCTCTGACAGTTCGTTGAGTTGCAGGGGACATATTCAGTTTTTATGGCCAAAATGTGCTTTTCAGGGGCTGAAAAAGCATGTTTTGGCCGAATATGATAATTTTCATTAAAACTTGATTTCTATCACTTCGAATGATGCCAAATGAATAACTTACTTGAATTGGACCATTTTACACTATGTCCATTGTAGATTTGTGTCTCCGACAGTTCGTTTGGTTGCAGGGGACATTTTCAGTTTTTATGGCCAAAATGTGCTTTTCAGGGGCTGAAAAGCATGTTTTGGCCGAATATGATAATTTTAATTAAAACTTGATTTCTATCACTTCGAATGATGCCAAATGAATAACTTACTTGAATTGGACCATTTTACACTATGTCCATTGTAGATTTGTGTCTCTGACAGTTCGTTTGGTTGCAGGGGACATATTAAGTTTTTATGGCCAAAATGTGCTTTTCAGGGGCTGAAAAGCATGTTTTGGCCGAATATGATAATTTTCATTAAAACTTGATTTCTATCACTTCGAATGATGCCAAATGAATAACTTACTTGAATTGGACCATTTTACACTATGTCCATTGTAGATTTGTGTCTCCGACAGTTTGTTTGGTTGCAGGGGACATTTTCAGTTTTTATGGCCAAAATGTGCTTTTCAGGGGGTGAAAAGCATGTTTTGGCCGAGTATGATAATTTTCATTAAAACTTGATTTCTATCCATTTGAATGATGCCAAATGAATAACTTACTTGAATTGGACCATTTTACACTATGTCCATTGTAGATTTGTGTCTCTGACAGTTCGTTTGGTTGCAGGGGACATATTCAGTTTTTATGGCCAAAATGTGCTTTTCAGGGGCTGAAAAGCAAGTTTTGGCCGAGTTTGATAATTTTCATTAAAACTTAAATTCTATCACTTCGAATGATGCCAAATGAATAACTTACTTGAATTGGACCATTTTACACTATGTCCATTGTAGATTTGTGTCTCCGACAGTTCGTTTGGTTGCAGGGGACATATTAAGTTTTTATGGCCAAAATGTGCTTTTCAGGGGCTGAAAAGCATGTTTTGGCCGAGTATGATAATTTTCATTAAAACTTGATTTCTATCACTTCGAATGATGCCAAATGAATAACTTACTTGAATTGGACCATTTTACACTATGTCCATTGTAGATTTGTGTCTCCGACAGTTCGTTTGGTTGCAGGGGACATTTTCAGTTTTTATGGCCAAAATGTGCTTTTCAGGGGCTGAAAAGCATGTTTTGGCCGAGTTTGATAATTTTCATTAAAACTTGATTTCTATCACTTCGATTGATGCCAAATGAATAACTTACTTGAATTGGACCATTTTACACTATGTCCATTGTAGATTTGTGTCTCCGACAGTTCGTTTGGTTGCAGGGGACATATTAAGTTTTTATGGCCAAAATGTGCTTTTCAGGGGCTGAAAAGCATGTTTTGGCCGAGTATGATAATTTTCATTAAAACTTGATTTCTATCACTTCGAATGATGCCAAATGAATAACTTACTTGAATTGGACCATTTTACACTATGTCCATTGTAGATTTGTGTCTCCGACAGTTCGTTTGGTTGCAGGGGACATTTTCAGTTTTTATGGCCAAAATGTGCTTTTCAGGGGCTGAAAAGCATGTTTTGGCCGAGTTTGATAATTTTCATTTAAACTTGATTTCTATCACTTCGATTGATGCCAAATGAATAACTCACTTGAATTGGACCATTTTACACTATGTCCATTGTAGATTTGTGTCTCCGACAGTTCGTTTGGTTGCAGGGGACATTTTCAGTTTTTATGGCCAAAATGTGCTTTTCAGAGGCTGAAAAGCATGTTTTGGCCGAGTATGATGATTTACATTAAAACTTGATTTCTATCACTTCGAATGATGCCAAATGAATAACTTACTTGAATTGGACCATTTTACACTATGTCCATTGTAGATTTGTGTCTCCGACAGTTCGTTTGGTTGCAGGGGACATTTTCAGTTTTTATGGCCAAAATGTGCTTTTCAGGGGCTGAAAAGCATGTTTTGGCCGAGTTTGATAATTTTCATTTAAACTTGATTTCTATCACTTCGATTGATGCCAAATGAATAACTCACTTGAATTGGACCATTTTACACTATGTCCATTGTAGATTTGTGTCTCCGACAGTTCGTTTGGTTGCAGGGGACATTTTCAGTTTTTATGGCCAAAATGTGCTTTTCAGAGGCTGAAAAGCATGTTTTGGCCGAGTATGATGATTTACATTAAAACTTAATTTCTATCACTTCGAATGATGCCAAATGAATAACTTACTTGAATTGGACCATTTTACACTATGTCCATTGTAGATTTGTGTCTCTGACAGTTCGTTTGGTTGCAGGGGACATATTAAGTTTTTATGGCCAAAATGTGCTTTTCAGGGGCTGAAAAGCATGTTTTGGCCGAGTATGATAATTTTCATTAAAACTTGATTTCTATCACTTCGAATGATGCCAAATGAATAACTTACTTGAATTGGACCATTTTACACTATGTCCATTGTAGATTTGTGTCTCCGACAGTTCGTTTGGTTGCAGGGGACATTTTCAGTTTTTATGGCCAAAATGTGCTTTTCAGGGGCTGAAAAGCATGTTTTGGCCGAATATGATAATTTTCATTAAAACTTGATTTCTATCACTTCGAATGATGCAAAATGAATAACTTACTTGAATTGGACCATTTTACACTATGTCCATTGTAGATTTGTGTCTCCGACAGTTTGTTTGGTTGCAGGGGACATTTTCAGTTTTTATGGCCAAAATGTGCTTTTCAGGGGCTGAAAAGCATGTTTTGGCCGAGTATGATAATTTTCATTAAAACTTGATTTCTATCCATTTGAATGATGCCAAATGAATAACTTACTTGAATTGGACCATTTTACACTATGTCCATTGTAGATTTGTGTCTCTGACAGTTCGTTGAGTTGCAGGGGACATATTCAGTTTTTATGGCCAAAATGTGCTTTTCAGGGGCTGAAAAGCATGTTTTGGCCGAGTATGATAATTTTCATTAAAATTTGATTTCTATCACTTCGATTGATGCCAAATGAATAACTTACTTGAATTGGACCATTTTACACTATGTCCATTGTAGATTTGTGTCTCCGACAGTTCGTTTGGTTGCAGGGGACATATTAAGTTTTTATGGCCAAAATGTGCTTTTCAGGGGCTGAAAAGCATGTTTTGGCCGAGTATGATAATTTTCATTAAAACTTGATTTCTATCACTTCGAATGATGCCAAATGAATAACTTACTTGAATTGGACCATTTTACACTATGTCCATTGTAGATTTGTGTCTCCGACAGTTCGTTTGGTTGCAGGGGACATTTTCAGTTTTTATTGCCAAAATGTGCTTTTCAGGGGCTGAAAAGCATGTTTTGGCCGAGTTTGATAATTTTCATTTAAACTTGATTTCTATCACTTCGATTGATGCCAAATGAATAACTTACTTGAATTGGACCTTTTTACACTATGTCCATTGTAGATTTGTGTCTCCGACAGTTCGTTTGGTTGCAGGGGACATTTTCAGTTTTTTTGGCCAAAATGTGCTTTTCAGAGGCTGAAAAGCATGTTTTGGCCGAGTATGATAATTTACATTAAAACTTAATTTCTATCACTTCGAATGATGCCAAATGAATAACTTACTTGAATTGGACCATTTTACACTATGTCCATTGTAGATTTGTGTCTCTGACAGTTCGTTTGGTTGCAGGGGACATATTAAGTTTTTATGGCCAAAATGTGCTTTTCAGGGGCTGAAAAGCATGTTTTGGCCGAGTATGATAATTTTCATTAAAACTTGATTTCTATCACTTCGAATGATGCCAAATGAATAACTTACTTGAATTGGACCATTTTACACTATGTCCATTGTAGATTTGTGTCTCCGACAGTTCGTTTGGTTGCAGGGGACATTTTCAGTTTTTATGGCCAAAATGTGCTTTTCAGGGGCTGAAAAGCATGTTTTGGCCGAATATGATAATTTTCATTAAAACTTGATTTCTATCACTTCGAATGATGCAAAATGAATAACTTACTTGAATTGGACCATTTTACACTATGTCCATTGTAGATTTGTGTCTCCGACAGTTTGTTTGGTTGCAGGGGACATATTCAGTTTTTATGGCCGAAATAAGCATGTTTTGGCCGCGTATGATAATTTTCATTAAAACTTGATTTCTATCACTTCGAATGATGCTAAATGAATAACTTACTTGAATTGGACCATTTTACACTATGTCCATTGTAGATTTGTGTCTCCGACAGTTTGTTTGGTTGCAGGGGACATTTTCAGTTTTTATGGCCAAAATGTGCTTTTCAGGGGCTGAAAAGCATGTTTTGGCCGAGTATGATAATTTTCATTAAAACTTGATTTCTATCCATTTGAATGATGCCAAATGAATAACTTACTTGAATTGGACCATTTTACACTATGTCCAATGTAGATTTGTGTCTCCGACAGTTCGTTTGGTTGCAGGGGACATTTTCAGTTTTTATGGCCAAAATGTGCTTTTCAGGGGCTGAAAAGCATGTTTTGGCCGAATATGATAATTTTCATTAAAACTTGATTTCTATCACTTCGAATGATGCCAAATGAATAACTTACTTGAATTGGACCATTTTACACTATGTCCATTGTAGATTTGTGTCTCTGACAGTTCGTTTGGTTGCAGGGGACATATTAAGTTTTTATGGCCAAAATGTGCTTTTCAGGGGCTGAAAAGCATGTTTTGGCCGAGTTTGATAATTTTCATTTAAACTTAATTTCTATCACTTCGAATGATGCCAAATGAATAACTTACTTGAATTGGACCATTTTACACTATGTCCATTGTAGATTTGTGTCTCTGACAGTTCGTTTGGTTGCAGGGGACATATTAAGTTTTTATGGCCAAAATGTGCTTTTCAGGGGCTGAAAAGCATGTTTTGGCCGCGTATGATAATTTTCATTAAAACTTGATTTCTATCACTTTGAATGATGCCAAATGAATAACTTACTTGAATTGGACCATTTTACACTATGTCCATTGTAGATTTGTGTCTCCGACAGTTCGTTTGGTTGCAGGGGACATATTAAGTTTTTATGGCCAAAATGTGCTTTTCAGGGGCTGAAAAGCATGTTTTGGCCGAGTATGATAATTTTCATTAAAACTTGATTTCTATCACTTCGAATGATGCCAAATGAATAACTTACTTGAATTGGACCATTTTACACTATGTCCATTGTAGATTTGTGTCTCCGACAGTTCGTTTGGTTGCAGGGGACATTTTCAGTTTTTATGGCCAAAATGTGCTTTTCAGGGGCTGAAAAGCATGTTTTGGCCGAGTTTGATAATTTTCATTTAAACTTGATTTCTATCACTTCGATTGATGCCAAATGAATAACTTACTTGAATTGGACCATTTTACACTATGTCCATTGTAGATTTGTGTCTCTGACAGTTCGTTTGGTTGCAGGGGACATATTAAGTTTTTATGGCCAAAATGTGCTTTTCAGAGGCTGAAAAGCATGTTTTGGCAGAGTATGATAATTTTCATTAAAACTTAATTTCTATCACTTCGAATGATGCCAAATGAATAACTTACTTGAATTGGACCATTTTACACTATGTCCATTGTAGATTTGTGTCTCTGACAGTTCGTTTGGTTGCAGGGGACATATTCAGTTTTTATGGCCAAAATGTGCTTTTCAGGGGCTGAAAAGCATGTTTTGGCCGAATATGATAATTTTCATTAAAACTTGATTTCTATCACTTCGAATGATGCCAAATGAATAACTTACTTGAATTGGACCATTTTACACTGTGTCCATTGTAGATTTGTGTCTCCGACAGTTTGTTTGGTTGCAGGGGACATTTTCAGTTTTTATGGCCAAAATGTGCTTTTCAGGGGCTGAAAAGCATGTTTTGGCCGAGTATGATAATTTTCATTAAAACTTGATTTCTATCCATTTGAATGATGCCAAATGAATAACTTACTTGAATTGGACCATTTTACACTATGTCCATTGTAGATTTGTGTCTCTGACAGTTCGTTGAGTTGCAGGGGACATATTCAGTTTTTATGGCCAAAATGTGCTTTTCAGGGGCTGAAAAAGCATGTTTTGGCCGAATATGATAATTTTCATTAAAACTTGATTTCTATCACTTCGAATGATGCCAAATGAATAACTTACTTGAATTGGAACATTTTACACTATGTCCATTGTAGATTTGTGTCTCTGACAGTTCGTTTGGTTGCAGGGGACATATTAAGTTTTTATGGCCAAAATGTGCTTTTCAGGGGCTGAAAAGCATGTTTTGGCCGAGTATGATAATTTTCATTAAAACTTGATTTCTATCACTTCGAATGATGCCAAATGAATAACTTACTTGAATTGGACCATTTTACACTATGTCCATTGTAGATTTGTGTCTCCGACAGTTCGTTTGGTTGCAGGGGACATTTTCAGTTTTTATGGCCAAAATGTGCTTTTCAGGGGCTGAAAAGCATGTTTTGGCCGAATATGATAATTTTCATTAAAACTTGATTTCTATCACTTCGAATGATGCCAAATGAATAACTTACTTGAATTGGACCATTTTACACTATGTCCATTGTAGATTTGTGTCTCCGACAGTTTGTTTGGTTGCAGGGGACATCTTCAGTTTTTATGGCCAAAATGTGCTTTTCAGGGGGTGAAAAGCATGTTTTGGCCGAGTATGATAATTTTCATTAAAACTTGATTTCTATCCATTTGAATGATGCCAAATGAATAACTTACTTGAATTGGACCATTTTACACTATGTCCATTGTAGATTTGTGTCTCTGACAGTTCGTTTGGTTGCAGGGGACATATTCAGTTTTTATGGCCAAAATGTGCTTTTCAGGGGCTGAAAAGCAAGTTTTGGCCGAGTTTGATAATTTTCATTAAAACTTAATTTCTATCACTTCGAATGATGCCAAATGAATAACTTACTTGAATTGGACCATTTTACACTATGTCCATTGTAGATTTGTGTCTCCGACAGTTCGTTTGGTTGCAGGGGACATATTAAGTTTTTATGGCCAAAATGTGCTTTTCAGGGGCTGAAAAGCATGTTTTGGCCGAGTATGATAATTTTCATTAAAACTTGATTTCTATCACTTCGAATGATGCCAAATGAATAACTTACTTGAATTGGACCATTTTACACTATGTCCATTGTAGATTTGTGTCTCCGACAGTTCGTTTGGTTGCAGGGGACATTTTCAGTTTTTATGGCCAAAATGTGCTTTTCAGGGGCTGAAAAGCATGTTTTGGCCGAGTTTGATAATTTTCATTAAAACTTGATTTCTATCACTTCGATTGATGCCAAATGAATAACTTACTTGAATTGGACCATTTTACACTATGTCCATTGTAGATTTGTGTCTCCGACAGTTCGTTTGGTTGCAGGGGACATATTAAGTTTTTATGGCCAAAATGTGCTTTTCAGGGGCTGAAAAGCATGTTTTGGCCGAGTATGATAATTTTCATTAAAACTTGATTTCTATCACTTCGAATGATGCCAAATGAATAACTTACTTGAATTGGACCATTTTACACTATGTCCATTGTAGATTTGTGTCTCCGACAGTTCGTTTGGTTGCAGGGGACATTTTCAGTTTTTATGGCCAAAATGTGCTTTTCAGGGGCTGAAAAGCATGTTTTGGCCGAGTTTGATAATTTTCATTTAAACTTGATTTCTATCACTTCGATTGATGCCAAATGAATAACTTACTTGAATTGGACCATTTTACACTATGTCCATTGTAGATTTGTGTCTCCGACAGTTCGTTTGGTTGCAGGGGACATTTTCAGTTTTTATGGCCAAAATGTGCTTTTCAGAGGCTGAAAAGCATGTTTTGGCCGAGTATGATAATTTACATTAAAACTTAATTTCTATCACTTCGAATGATGCCAAATGAATAACTTACTTGAATTGGACCATTTTACACTATGTCCATTGTAGATTTGTGTCTCTGACAGTTCGTTTGGTTGCAGGGGACATATTAAGTTTTTATGGCCAAAATGTGCTTTTCAGGGGCTGAAAAGCATGTTTTGGCCGAGTATGATAATTTTCATTAAAACTTGATTTCTATCACTTCGAATGATGCCAAATGAATAACTTACTTGAATTGGACCATTTTACACTATGTCCATTGTAGATTTGTGTCTCCGACAGTTCGTTTGGTTGCAGGGGACATATTAAGTTTTTATGGCCAAAATGTGCTTTTCAGGGGCTGAAAAGCATGTTTTGGCCGAGTATGATAATTTTCATTAAAACTTGATTTCTATCACTTCGAATGATGCCAAATGAATAACTTACTTGAATTGGACCATTTTACACTATGTCCATTGTAGATTTGTGTCTCCGACAGTTCGTTTGGTTGCAGGGGACATTTTCAGTTTTTATGGCCAAAATGTGCTTTTCAGGGGCTGAAAAGCATGTTTTGGCCGAGTTTGATAATTTTCATTTAAACTTGATTTCTATCACTTCGATTGATGCCAAATGAATAACTTACTTGAATTGGACCATTTTACACTATGTCCATTGTAGATTTGTGTCTCCGACAGTTCGTTTGGTTGCAGGGGACATTTTCAGTTTTTATGGCCAAAATGTGCTTTTCAGAGGCTGAAAAGCATGTTTTGGCCGAGTATGATAATTTACAATAAAACTTAATTTCTATCACTTCGAATGATGCCAAATGAATAACTTACTTGAATTGGACCATTTTACACTATGTCCATTGTAGATTTGTGTCTCTGACAGTTCGTTTGGTTGCAGGGGACATATTAAGTTTTTATGGCCAAAATGTGCTTTTCAGAGGCTGAAAAGCATGTTTTGGCAGAGTATGATAATTTTCATTAAAACTTAATTTCTATCACTTCGAATGATGCCAAATGAATAACTTACTTGAATTGGACCATTTTACACTATGTCCATTGTAGATTTGTGTCTCTGACAGTTCGTTTGGTTGCAGGGGACATATTCAGTTTTTATGGCCAAAATGTGCTTTTCAGGGGCTGAAAAGCATGTTTTGGCCGAATATGATAATTTTCATTAAAACTTGATTTCTATCACTTCGAATGATGCCAAATGAATAACTTACTTGAATTGGACCATTTTACACTGTGTCCATTGTAGATTTGTGTCTCCGACAGTTTGTTTGGTTGCAGGGGACATTTTCAGTTTTTATGGCCAAAATGTGCTTTTCAGGGGCTGAAAAGCATGTTTTGGCCGAGTATGATAATTTTCATTAAAACTTGATTTCTATCCATTTGAATGATGCCAAATGAATAACTTACTTGAATTGGACCATTTTACACTATGTCCATTGTAGATTTGTGTCTCTGACAGTTCGTTGAGTTGCAGGGGACATATTCAGTTTTTATGGCCAAAATGTGCTTTTCAGGGGCTGAAAAAGCATGTTTTGGCCGAATATGATAATTTTCATTAAAACTTGATTTCTATCACTTCGAATGATGCCAAATGAATAACTTACTTGAATTGGAACATTTTACACTATGTCCATTGTAGATTTGTGTCTCTGACAGTTCGTTTGGTTGCAGGGGACATATTCAGTTTTTATGGCCAAAATGTGCTTTTCAGGGGCTGAAAAGCATGTTTTGGCCGAATATGATAATTTTCATTAAAACTTGATTTCTATCACTTCGAATGATGCCAAATGAATAACTTACTTGAATTGGACCATTTTACACTGTGTCCATTGTAGATTTGTGTCTCCGACAGTTTGTTTGGTTGCAGGGGACATATTAAGTTTTTATGGCCAAAATGTGCTTTTCAGAGGCTGAAAAGCATGTTTTGGCAGAGTATGATAATTTTCATTAAAACTTAATTTCTATCACTTCGAATGATGCCAAATGAATAACTTACTTGAATTGGACCATTTTACACTATGTCCATTGTAGATTTGTGTCTCTGACAGTTCGTTTGGTTGCAGGGGACATATTCAGTTTTTATGGCCAAAATGTTCTTTTCAGGGGCTGAAAAGCATGTTTTGGCCGAATATGATAATTTTCATTAAAACTTGATTTCTATCACTTCGAATGATGCCAAATGAATAACTTACTTGAATTGGACCATTTTACACTGTGTCCATTGTAGATTTGTGTCTCCGACAGTTTGTTTGGTTGCAGGGGACATTTTCAGTTTTTATGGCCAAAATGTGCTTTTCAGGGGCTGAAAAGCATGTTTTGGCCGAGTATGATAATTTTCATTAAAACTTAATTTCTATCACTTCGAATGATGCCAAATGAATAACTTACTTGAATTGGAACATTTTACACTATGTCCATTGTAGATTTGTGTCTCCGACAGTTCGTTTGGTTGCAGGGGACATATTAAGTTTTCATGGCCAAAATGTGCTTTTCAGGGGCTGAAAAGCATGTTTTGGCCGAGTTTGATAATTTTCATTTAAACTTGATTTCTATCACTTCGATTGATGCCAAATGAATAACTTACTTGAATTGGACCATTTTACACTATGTCCATTGTAGATTTGTGTCTCCGACAGTTCGTTTGGTTGCAGGGGACATTTTCAGTTTTTATGGCCAAAATGTGCTTTTCAGAGGCTGAAAAGCATGTTTTGGCCGAGTATGATAATTTACATTAAAACTTAATTTCTATCACTTCGAATGATGCCAAATGAATAACTTACTTGAATTGGACCATTTTACACTATGTCCATTGTAGATTTGTGTCTCCGACAGTTCGTTTGGTTGCAGGGGACATATTAAGTTTTTATGGCCAAAATGTGCTTTTCAGGGGCTGAAAAGCATGTTTTGGCCGAGTATGATAATTTTCATTAAAACTTGATTTCTATCACTTCGAATGATGCCAAATGAATAACTTACTTGAATTGGACCATTTTACACTATGTCCATTGTAGATTTGTGTCTCCGACAGTTCGTTTGGTTGCAGGGGACATTTTCAGTTTTTATGGCCAAAATGTGCTTTTCAGGGGCTGAAAAGCATGTTTTGGCCGAGTTTGATAATTTTCATTTAAACTTGATTTCTATCACTTCGATTGATGCCAAATGAATAACTTACTTGAATTGGACCATTTTACACTATGTCCATTGTAGATTTGTGTCTCTGACAGTTCGTTTGGTTGCAGGGGACATATTAAGTTTTTATGGCCAAAATGTGCTTTTCAGAGGCTGAAAAGCATGTTTTGGCAGAGTATGATAATTTTCATTAAAACTTAATTTCTATCACTTCGAATGATGCCAAATGAATAACTTACTTGAATTGGACCATTTTACACTATGTCCATTGTAGATTTGTGTCTCTGACAGTTCGTTTGGTTGCAGGGGACATATTCAGTTTTTTATGGCCAAAATGTGCTTTTCAGGGGCTGAAAAGCATGTTTTGGCCGAATATGATAATTTTCATTAAAACTTGATTTCTATCACTTCGAATGATGCCAAATGAATAACTTACTTGAATTGGACCATTTTACACTGTGTCCATTGTAGATTTGTGTCTCCGACAGTTTGTTTGGTTGCAGGGGACATTTTCAGTTTTTATGGCCAAAATGTGCTTTTCAGGGGCTGAAAAGCATGTTTTGGCCGAGTATGATAATTTTCATTAAAACTTGATTTCTATCCATTTGAATGATGCCAAATGAATAACTTACTTGAATTGGACCATTTTACACTATGTCCATTGTAGATTTGTGTCTCTGACAGTTCGTTGAGTTGCAGGGGACATATTCAGTTTTTATGGCCAAAATGTGCTTTTCAGGGGATGAAAAAGCATGTTTTGGCCGAATATGATAATTTTCATTAAAACTTGATTTCTATCACTTCGAATGATGCCAAATGAATAACTTACTTGAATTGGAACATTTTACACTATGTCCATTGTAGATTTGTGTCTCTGACAGTTCGTTTGGTTGCAGGGGACATATTAAGTTTTTATGGCCAAAATGTGCTTTTCAGGGGCTGAAAAGCATGTTTTGGCCGAGTATGATAATTTTCATTAAAACTTGATTTCTATCACTTCGAATGATGCCAAATGAATAACTTACTTGAATTGGACCATTTTACACTATGTCCATTGTAGATTTGTGTCTCCGACAGTTCGTTTGGTTGCAGGGGACATTTTCAGTTTTTATGGCCAAAATGTGCTTTTCAGGGGCTGAAAAGCATGTTTTGGCCGAATATGATAATTTTAATTAAAACTTGATTTCTATCCATTTGAATGATGCCAAATGAATAACTTACTTGAATTGGACCATTTTACACTATGTCCATTGTAGATTTGTGTCTCTGACAGTTCGTTTGGTTGCAGGGGACATATTAAGTTTTTATGGCCAAAATGTGCTTTTCAGGGGCTGAAAAGCATGTTTTGGCCGAATATGATAATTTTCATTAAAACTTGATTTCTATCACTTCGAATGATGCCAAATGAATAACTTACTTGAATTGGACCATTTTACACTATGTCCATTGTAGATTTGTGTCTCCGACAGTTTGTTTGGTTGCAGGGGACATTTTCAGTTTTTATGGCCAAAATGTGCTTTTCAGGGGGTGAAAAGCATGTTTTGGCCGAGTATGATAATTTTCATTAAAACTTGATTTCTATCCATTTGAATGATGCCAAATGAATAACTTACTTGAATTGGACCATTTTACACTATGTCCATTGTAGATTTGTGTCTCTGACAGTTCGTTTGGTTGCAGGGGACATATTCAGTTTTTATGGCCAAAATGTGCTTTTCAGGGGCTGAAAAGCAAGTTTTGGCCGAGTTTGATAATTTTCATTAAAACTTAATTTCTATCACTTCGAATGATGCCAAATGAATAACTTACTTGAATTGGACCATTTTACACTATGTCCATTGTAGATTTGTGTCTCCGACAGTTCGTTTGGTTGCAGGGGACATATTAAGTTTTTATGGCCAAAATGTGCTTTTCAAGGGCTGAAAAGCATGTTTTGGCCGAGTATGATAATTTTCATTAAAACTTGATTTCTATCACTTCGAATGATGCCAAATGAATAACTTACTTGAATTGGACCATTTTACACTATGTCCATTGTAGATTTGTGTCTCCGACAGTTCGTTTGGTTGCAGGGGACATTTTCAGTTTTTATGGCCAAAATGTGCTTTTCAGGGGCTGAAAAGCATGTTTTGGCCGAGTTTGATAATTTTCATTAAAACTTGATTTCTATCACTTCGATTGATGCCAAATGAATAACTTACTTGAATTGGACCATTTTACACTATGTCCATTGTAGATTTGTGTCTCCGACAGTTCGTTTGGTTGCAGGGGACATATTAAGTTTTTATGGCCAAAATGTGCTTTTCAGGGGCTGAAAAGCATGTTTTGGCCGAGTATGATAATTTTCATTAAAACTTGATTTCTATCACTTCGAATGATGCCAAATGAAT
Source organism: Stigmatopora argus (assembly GCF_051989625.1). Lineage (NCBI taxonomy): Eukaryota > Metazoa > Chordata > Actinopteri > Syngnathiformes > Syngnathidae > Stigmatopora > Stigmatopora argus. The sequence goes on along the minus strand of NW_027520062.1, from coordinate 10,167 downwards.
AACTTACTTGAATTGGACCATTTTACACTATGTCCATTGTAGATTTGTGTCTCCGACAGTTCGTTGAGTTGCAGGGGACATATTCAGTTTTTATGGCCAAAATGTGCTTTTCAGGGGCTGAAAAAGCATGTTTTGGCCGAATATGATAATTTTCATTAAAACTTGATTTCTATCACTTCGAATGATGCCAAATGAATAACTTACTTGAATTGGAACATTTTACACTATGTCCATTGTAGATTTGTGTCTCCGACAGTTCGTTTGGTTGCAGGGGACATATTAAGTTTTTATGGCCAAAATGTGCTTTTCAGGGGCTGAAAAGCATGTTTTGGCCGAGTTTGATAATTTTCATTTAAACTTGATTTCTATCACTTCGATTGATGCCAAATGAATAACTTACTTGAATTGGACCATTTTACACTATGTCCATTGTAGATTTGTGTCTCCGACAGTTCGTTTGGTTGCAGGGGACATTTTCAGTTTTTATGGCCAAAATGTGCTTTTCAGAGGCTGAAAAGCATGTTTTGGCCGAGTATGATAATTTACATTAAAACTTAATTTCTATCACTTCGAATGATGCCAAATGAATAACTTACTTGAATTGGACCATTTTACACTATGTCCATTGTAGATTTGTGTCTCCGACAGTTCGTTTGGTTGCAGGGGACATATTAAGTTTTTATGGCCAAAATGTGCTTTTCAGGGGCTGAAAAGCATGTTTTGGCCGAGTATGATAATTTTCATTAAAACTTGATTTCTATCACTTCGAATGATGCCAAATGAATAACTTACTTGAATTGGACCATTTTACACTATGTCCATTGTAGATTTGTGTCTCCGACAGTTCGTTTGGTTGCAGGGGACATTTTCAGTTTTTATGGCCAAAATGTGCTTTTCAGGGGCTGAAAAGCATGTTTTGGCCGAGTTTGATAATTTTCATTTAAACTTGATTTCTATCACTTCGATTGATGCCAAATGAATAACTTACTTGAATTGGACCATTTTACACTATGTCCATTGTAGATTTGTGTCTCTGACAGTTCGTTTGGTTGCAGGGGACATATTAAGTTTTTATGGCCAAAATGTGCTTTTCAGAGGCTGAAAAGCATGTTTTGGCAGAGTATGATAATTTTCATTAAAACTTAATTTCTATCACTTCGAATGATGCCAAATGAATAACTTACTTGAATTGGACCATTTTACACTATGTCCATTGTAGATTTGTGTCTCTGACAGTTCGTTTGGTTGCAGGGGACATATTCAGTTTTTTATGGCCAAAATGTGCTTTTCAGGGGCTGAAAAGCATGTTTTGGCCGAATATGATAACTTTCATTAAAACTTGATTTCTATCACTTCGAATGATGCCAAATGAATAACTTACTTGAATTGGACCATTTTACACTGTGTCCATTGTAGATTTGTGTCTCCGACAGTTTGTTTGGTTGCAGGGGACATTTTCAGTTTTTATGGCCAAAATGTGCTTTTCAGGGGCTGAAAAGCATGTTTTGGCCGAGTATGATAATTTTCATTAAAACTTGATTTCTATCCATTTGAATGATGCCAAATGAATAACTTACTTGAATTGGACCATTTTACACTAAGTCCATTGTAGATTTGTGTCTCTGACAGTTCGTTGAGTTGCAGGGGACATATTCAGTTTTTATGGCCAAAATGTGCTTTTCAGGGGATGAAAAAGCATGTTTTGGCCGAATATGATAATTTTCATTAAAACTTGATTTCTATCACTTCGAATGATGCCAAATGAATAACTTACTTGAATTGGAACATTTTACACTATGTCCATTGTAGATTTGTGTCTCTGACAGTTCGTTTGGTTGCAGGGGACATATTAAGTTTTTATGGCCAAAATGTGCTTTTCAGGGGCTGAAAAGCATGTTTTGGCCGAGTATGATAATTTTCATTAAAACTTGATTTCTATCACTTCGAATGATGCCAAATGAATAACTTACTTGAATTGGACCATTTTACACTATGTCCATTGTAGATTTGTGTCTCCGACAGTTCGTTTGGTTGCAGGGGACATTTTCAGTTTTTATGGCCAAAATGTGCTTTTCAGGGGCTGAAAAGCATGTTTTGGCCGAATATGATAATTTTAATTAAAACTTGATTTCTATCCATTTGAATGATGCCAAATGAATAACTTACTTGAATTGGACCATTTTACACTATGTCCATTGTAGATTTGTGTCTCTGACAGTTCGTTTGGTTGCAGGGGACATATTAAGTTTTTATGGCCAAAATGTGCTTTTCAGGGGCTGAAAAGCATGTTTTGGCCGAATATGATAATTTTCATTAAAACTTGATTTCTATCACTTCGAATGATGCCAAATGAATAACTTACTTGAATTGGACCATTTTACACTATGTCCATTGTAGATTTGTGTCTCCGACAGTTTGTTTGGTTGCAGGGGACATTTTCAGTTTTTATGGCCAAAATGTGCTTTTCAGGGGGTGAAAAGCATGTTTTGGCCGAGTATGATAATTTTCATTAAAACTTGATTTCTATCCATTTGAATGATGCCAAATGAATAACTTACTTGAATTGGACCATTTTACACTATGTCCATTGTAGATTTGTGTCTCTGACAGTTCGTTTGGTTGCAGGGGACATATTCAGTTTTTATGGCCAAAATGTGCTTTTCAGGGGCTGAAAAGCAAGTTTTGGCCGAGTTTGATAATTTTCATTAAAACTTAATTTCTATCACTTCGAATGATGCCAAATGAATAACTTACTTGAATTGGACCATTTTACACTATGTCCATTGTAGATTTGTGTCTCCGACAGTTCGTTTGGTTGCAGGGGACATATTAAGTTTTTATGGCCAAAATGTGCTTTTCAAGGGCTGAAAAGCATGTTTTGGCCGAGTATGATAATTTTCATTAAAACTTGATTTCTATCACTTCGAATGATGCCAAATGAATAACTTACTTGAATTGGACCATTTTACACTATGTCCATTGTAGATTTGTGTCTCCGACAGTTCGTTTGGTTGCAGGGGACATTTTCAGTTTTTATGGCCAAAATGTGCTTTTCAGGGGCTGAAAAGCATGTTTTGGCCGAGTTTGATAATTTTCATTAAAACTTGATTTCTATCACTTCGATTGATGCCAAATGAATAACTTACTTGAATTGGACCATTTTACACTATGTCCATTGTAGATTTGTGTCTCCGACAGTTCGTTTGGTTGCAGGGGACATATTAAGTTTTTATGGCCAAAATGTGCTTTTCAGGGGCTGAAAAGCATGTTTTGGCCGAGTATGATAATTTTCATTAAAACTTGATTTCTATCACTTCGAATGATGCCAAATGAATAACTTACTTGAATTGGACCATTTTACACTATGTCCATTGTAGATTTGTGTCTCCGACAGTTCGTTTGGTTGCAGGGGACATTTTCAGTTTTTATGGCCAAAATGTGCTTTTCAGGGGCTGAAAAGCATGTTTTGGCCGAGTTTGATAATTTTCATTTAAACTTGATTTCTATCACTTCGATTGATGCCAAATGAATAACTTACTTGAATTGGACCATTTTACACTATGTCCATTGTAGATTTGTGTCTCCGACAGTTTGTTTGGTTGCAGGGACATTTTCAGTTTTTATGGCCAAAATGTGCTTTTCAGGGGCTGAAAAGCATGTTTTGGCCGAATATGATAATTTTCATTAAAACTTGATTTCTATCACTTCGAATGATGCAAAATGAATAACTTACTTGAATTGGACCATTTTACACTATGTCCATTGTAGATTTGTGTCTCCGACAGTTTGTTTGGTTGCAGGGGACATTTTCAGTTTTTATGGCCAAAATGTGCTTTTCAGGGGCTGAAAAGCATGTTTTGGCCGAGTATGATAATTTTCATTAAAACTTGATTTCTATCCATTTGAATGATGCCAAATGAATAACTTACTTGAATTGGACCATTTTACACTATGTCCATTGTAGATTTGTGTCTCTGACAGTTCGTTGAGTTGCAGGGGACATATTCAGTTTTTATGGCCAAAATGTGCTTTTCAGAGGCTGAAAAGCATGTTTTGGCAGAGTATGATAATTTTCATTAAAACTTAATTTCTATCACTTCGAATGATGCCAAATGAATAACTTACTTGAATTGGACCATTTTACACTATGTCCATTGTAGATTTGTGTCTCCGACAGTTCGTTTGGTTGCAGGGGACATATTCAGTTTTTATGGCCAAAATGTGCTTTTCAGGGGCTGAAAAGCATGTTTTGGCCGAGTATGATAATTTTCATTAAAACTTGATTTCTATCCATTTGAATGATGCCAAATGAATAACTTACTTGAATTGGACCATTTTACACTATGTCCATTGTAGATTTGTGTCTCCGACAGTTCGTTTGGTTGCAGGGGACATTTTCAGTTTTTATGGCCAAAATGTGCTTTTCAGAGGCTGAAAAGCATGTTTTGGCAGAGTATGATAATTTTCATTAAAACTTAATTTCTATCACTTCGAATTATGCCAAATGAATAACTTACTTGAATTGGAACATTTTACACTATGTCCATTGTAGATTTGTGTCTCTGACAGTTCGTTTGGTTGCAGGGGACATATTAAGTTTTTATGGCCAAAATGTGCTTTTCAGGGGCTGAAAAGCATGTTTTGGCCGAGTATGATAATTTTCATTAAAACTTGATTTCTATCACTTCGAATGATGCCAAATGAATAACTTACTTGAATTGGACCATTTTACACTATGTCCATTGTAGATTTGTGTCTCCGACAGTTCGTTTGGTTGCAGGGGACATTTTCAGTTTTTATGGCCAAAATGTGCTTTTCAGGGGGTGAAAAGCATGTTTTGGCCGAGTATGATAATTTTCATTAAAACTTGATTTCTATCCATTTGAATGATGCCAAATGAATAACTTACTTGAATTGGACCATTTTACACTATGTCCATTGTAGATTTGTGTCTCTGACAGTTCGTTTGGTTGCAGGGGACATATTCAGTTTTTATGGCCAAAATGTGCTTTTCAGGGGCTGAAAAGCAAGTTTTGGCCGAGTTTGATAATTTTCATTAAAACTTAATTTCTATCACTTCGAATGATGCCAAATGAATAACTTACTTGAATTGGACCATTTTACACTATGTCCATTGTAGATTTGTGTCTCCGACAGTTCGTTTGGTTGCAGGGGACATTTTCAGTTTTTATGGCCAAAATGTGCTTTTCAGGGGCTGAAAAGCATGTTTTGGCCGAGTTTGATAATTTTCATTAAAACTTGATTTCTATCACTTCGATTGATGCCAAATGAATAACTTACTTGAATTGGACCATTTTACACTATGTCCATTGTAGATTTGTGTCTCCGACAGTTCGTTTGGTTGCAGGGGACATATTAATTTTTTATGGCCAAAATGTGCTTTTCAGGGGCTGAAAAGCATGTTTTGGCCGAGTTTGATAATTTTCATTTAAACTTGATTTCTATCACTTCGATTGATGCCAAATTAATAACTTACTTGAATTGGACCATTTTACACTATGTCCATTGTAGATTTGTGTCTCCGACAGTTCGTTTGGTTGCAGGGGACATTTTCAGTTTTTATGGCCAAAATGTGCTTTTCAGAGGCTGAAAAGCATGTTTTGGCCGAGTATGATAATTTACATTAAAACTTAATTTCTATCACTTCGAATTATGCAAATGAATAACTTACTTGAATTGGACCATTTTACACTATGTCCATTGTAGATTTGTGTCTCTGACAGTTCGTTTGGTTGCAGGGGACATATTAAGTTTTTATGGCCAAAATGTGCTTTTCAGGGGCTGAAAAGCATGTTTTGGCCGAGTATGATAATTTTCATTAAAACTTGATTTCTATCACTTCGAATGATGCCAAATGAATAACTTACTTGAATTGGACCATTTTACACTATGTCCATTGTAGATTTGTGTCTCCGACAGTTCGTTTGGTTGCAGGGGACATTTTCAGTTTTTATGGCCAAAATGTGCTTTTCAGGGGCTGAAAAGCATGTTTTGGCCGAGTTTGATAATTTTCATTAAAACTTGATTTCTATCACTTCGATTGATGCCAAATGAATAACTTACTTGAATTGGACCATTTTACACTATGTCCATTGTAGATTTGTGTCTCCGACAGTTTGTTTGGTTGCAGGGGACATTTTCAGTTTTATGGCCAAAATGTGCTTTTCAGGGGCTGAAAAGCATGTTTTGGCCGAGTATGATAATTTTCATTAAAACTTGATTTCTATCCATTTGAATGATGCCAAATGAATAACTTACTTGAATTGGACCATTTTACACTATGTCCATTGTAGATTTGTGTCTCTTACAGTTCGTTGAGTTGCAGGGGACATATTCAGTTTTTATGGCCAAAATGTGCTTTTCAGGGCTGAAAAAGCATGTTTTGGCCGAATATGATAATTTTCATTAAAACTTGATTTCTATCACTTCGAATGATGCCAAATGAATAACTTACTTGAATTGGAACATTTTACACTATGTCCATTGTAGATTTGTGTCTCTGACAGTTCGTTTGGTTGCAGGGGACATATTAAGTTTTTATGGCCAAAATGTGCTTTTCAGGGGCTGAAAAGCATGTTTTGGCCGAGTATGATAATTTTCATTAAAACTTGATTTCTATCACTTCGAATGATGCCAAATGAATAACTTACTTGAATTGGACCATTTTACACTATGTCCATTGTAGATTTGTGTCTCCGACAGTTCGTTTGGTTGACGGGGACATATTAAGTTTTTATGGCCAAAATGTGCTTTTCAGGGGCTGAAAAGCATGTTTTGGCCGAGTATGATAATTTTCATTAAAACTTGATTTCTATCACTTCGAATGATGCCAAATGAATAACTTACTTGAATTGGACCATTTTACACTATGTCCATTGTAGATTTGTGTCTCCGACAGTTCGTTTGGTTGCAGGGGACATTTTCAGTTTTTATGGCCAAAATGTGCTTTTCAGGGGCTGAAAAGCATGTTTTGGCCGAGTTTGATAATTTTCATTTAAACTTGATTTCTATCACTTCGATTGATGCCAAATGAATAACTTACTTGAATTGGACCATTTTACACTATGTCCATTGTAGATTTGTGTCTCTGACAGTTCGTTTGGTTGCAGGGGACATATTAAGTTTTTATGGCCAAAATGTGCTTTTCAGAGGCTGAAAAGCATGTTTTGGCAGAGTATGATAATTTTCATTAAAACTTAATTTCTATCACTTCGAATGATGCCAAATGAATAACTTACTTGAATTGGACCATTTTACACTATGTCCATTGTAGATTTGTGTCTCTGACAGTTCGTTTGGTTGCAGGGGACATATTCAGTTTTTATGGCCAAAATGTGCTTTTCAGGGGCTGAAAAGCATGTTTTGGCCGAATATGATAATTTTCATTAAAACTTGATTTCTATCACTTCGAATGATGCCAAATGAATAACTTACTTGAATTGGACCATTTTACACTGTGTCCATTGTAGATTTGTGTCTCCGACAGTTTGTTTGGTTGCAGGGGACATTTTCAGTTTTTATGGCCAAAATGTGCTTTTCAGGGGCTGAAAAGCATGTTTTGGCCGAGTATGATAATTTTCATTAAAACTTGATTTCTATCCATTTGAATGATGCCAAATGAATAACTTACTTGAATTGGACCATTTTACACTATGTCCATTGTAGATTTGTGTCTCTGACAGTTCGTTGAGTTGCAGGGGACATATTCAGTTTTTATGGCCAAAATGTGCTTTTCAGGGGCTGAAAAAGCATGTTTTGGCCGAATATGATAATTTTCATTAAAACTTGATTTCTATCACTTCGAATGATGCCAAATGAATAACTTACTTGAATTGGAACATTTTACACTATGTCCATTGTAGATTTGTGTCTCTGACAGTTCGTTTGGTTGCAGGGGACATATTAAGTTTTTATGGCCAAAATGTGCTTTTCAGGGGCTGAAAAGCATGTTTTGGCCGAGTATGATAATTTTCATTAAAACTTGATTTCTATCACTTCGAATGATGCCAAATGAATAACTTACTTGAATTGGACCATTTTACACTATGTCCATTGTAGATTTGTGTCTCCGACAGTTCGTTTGGTTGCAGGGGACATTTTCAGTTTTTATGGCCAAAATGTGCTTTTCAGGGGCTGAAAAGCATGTTTTGGCCGAATATGATAATTTTAATTAAAACTTGATTTCTATCACTTCGAATGATGCCAAATGAATAACTTACTTGAATTGGACCATTTTACACTATGTCCATTGTAGATTTGTGTCTCTGACAGTTCGTTTGGTCGCAGGGGACATATTAAGTTTTTATGGCCAAAATGTGCTTTTCAGGGGCTGAAAAGCATGTTTTGGCCGAATATGATAATTTTCATTAAAACTTGATTTCTATCACTTCGAATGATGCCAAATGAATAACTTACTTGAATTGGACCATTTTACACTATGTCCATTGTAGATTTGTGTCTCCGACAGTTTGTTTGGTTGCAGGGGACATTTTCAGTTTTTATGGCCAAAATGTGCTTTTCAGGGGGTGAAAAGCATGTTTTGGCCGAGTATGATAATTTTCATTAAAACTTGATTTCTATCCATTTGAATGATGCCAAATGAATAACTTACTTGAATTGGACCATTTTACACTATGTCCATTGTAGATTTGTGTCTCTGACAGTTCGTTTGGTTGCAGGGGACATATTCAGTTTTTATGGCCAAAATGTGCTTTTCAGGGGCTGAAAAGCAAGTTTTGGCCGAGTTTGATAATTTTCATTAAAACTTAATTTCTATCACTTCGAATGATGCCAAATGAATAACTTACTTGAATTGGACCATTTTACACTATGTCCATTGTAGATTTGTGTCTCCGACAGTTCGTTTGGTTGCAGGGGACATATTAAGTTTTTATGGCCAAAATGTGCTTTTCAGGGGCTGAAAAGCATGTTTTGGCCGAGTATGATAATTTTCATTAAACCTTGATTTCTATCACTTCGAATGATGCCAAATGAATAACTTACTTGAATTGGACCATTTTACACTATGTCCATTGTAGATTTGTGTCTCCGACAGTTCGTTTGGTTGCAGGGGACATTTTCAGTTTTTATGGCCAAAATGTGCTTTTCAGGGGCTGAAAAGCATGTTTTGGCCGAGTTTGATAATTTTCATTAAAACTTGATTTCTATCACTTCGATTGATGCCAAATGAATAACTTACTTGAATTGGACCATTTTACACTATGTCCATTGTAGATTTGTGTCTCCGACAGTTCGTTTGGTTGCAGGGGACATATTAAGTTTTTATGGCCAAAATGTGCTTTTCAGGGGCTGAAAAGCATGTTTTGGCCGAGTATGATAATTTTCATTAAAACTTGATTTCTATCACTTCGAATGATGCCAAATGAATAACTTACTTGAATTGGACCATTTTACACTATGTCCATTGTAGATTTGTGTCTCCGACAGTTCGTTTGGTTGCAGGGGACATTTTCAGTTTTTATGGCCAAAATGTGCTTTTCAGGGGCTGAAAAGCATGTTTTGGCCGAGTTTGATAATTTTCATTTAAACTTGATTTCTATCACTTCGATTGATGCCAAATGAATAACTTACTTGAATTGGACCATTTTACACTATGTCCATTGTAGATTTGTGTCTCCGACAGTTTGTTTGGTTGCAGGGGACATTTTCAGTTTTTATGGCCAAAATGTGCTTTTCAGGGGCTGAAAAGCATGTTTTGGCCGAATATGATAATTTTCATTAAAACTTGATTTCTATCACTTCGAATGATGCAAAATGAATAACTTACTTGAATTGGACCATTTTACACTATGTCCATTGTAGATTTGTGTCTCCGACAGTTTGTTTGGTTGCAGGGGACATTTTCAGTTTTTATGGCCAAAATGTGCTTTTCAGGGGCTGAAAAGCATGTTTTGGCCGAGAATGATAATTTTCATTAAAACTTGATTTCTATCCATTTGAATGATGCCAAATGAATAACTTACTTGAATTGGACCATTTTACACTATGTCCATTGTAGATTTGTGTCTCTGACAGTTCGTTGAGTTGCAGGGGACATATTCAGTTTTTATGGCCAAAATGTGCTTTTCAGGGGCTGAAAAGCATGTTTTGGCCGAGTATGATAATTTTCATTAAAACTTGATTTCT